>NC_086002.1:21882592-22118592 GCF_030014385.1 Trichomycterus rosablanca
AATGATACTGATTGTACAATACACACACAGTAACCACATGTAATATGTAATTGTGTGTGTGTGTGTGTGTGTGTGTGTGTGAGAGTGTGTGTGAGTTTAATGATACTGATTGTACAATACACACACAGTAACCACATGTAATATGTAATTGTGTGTGTGTGTGTGTGTGTGTGAGTTTAATGATACTAATTGTACAATACACACACAGTAACCACATGTAATATGTAATTGTGTGTGTGTGTGTGTGTGTTTAATGATACTGAGTATACAATACACACACAGTAACCACATGTAATATGTAATTGTCTGTGTGTGTGTGTGTGTGTGTGTGTGTGTGTGTTTAATGATACTGATTGTACAATACACACACAGTAACCACATGTAATATGTAATTGTGTGTGTGTGTGTGTTTAATGATACTGATTGTACAATACACACACAGTAACCACATGTAATATGTAATTGTGTGTGTGTGTGTGTGTGTGTGTGTGTGTAATATGTAATTGTGTGTGTGTGTGTGTGTGTGTGTGATCGGCTGTAAATGGAGTTGAAGTTGTTTCAGCTCCACTGTAGAACTGGGTGACGTCACAGTCGCTGTTCTGAGCTCCTCTATTAAATCCTGATGGAATAAAAGTTGGGGTTTGGTGAAGCTGCTCTGTTTTCACCTCTTCACTCATCATGGCTGAGAAACAGAAGAGACGTGAGAACCAACGTGCTTCTTTAATGCAGAGATTCTTTTGTTGGCCGGTTTGTCTGACCCGTCCTCAGACGTCTTCTCAGGACGACCTGAATGAGGACAGCAGACAGAAATACGATGTGGACAGAGAGAACAGGATCGTTATGGAGGGATTTCTGTTCAAGAGGGCCAGCAATGTGTTTAAGACATGGAACAGGTTTGTAGAAAGCTCAAGTGGATTCAAAACGTTTTATTTTAATTAAATATCAGTATTTTTTATTCACTTATTCACTTAATTAACTGATCAAAATAAATAAAGCCTCAGATAAGATATTATATTAGATAAAAACTTCCAAGTCCAGGTTGACATGAAATAAAGCAGTGAACAAACCCTGATGTACTGAAGAGTTTCATTCCTGCAGTAATATTGTCAGTAATATTCAGTAGCTGCAGCTGTTTCTGTGTTTCTGTGTTTTTCTCTGCAGGCGCTGGTTTATGATTAAGGACAATCAGCTCATTTACAAGAGCAAGTCTAAGGTGAGTCACATGACCTTTTCCAACCTGATTTCTTTTTCCTTGGTCAGGGTCTCGGGGGTCTGGTTACACAGGGTAACACTGGACACAAGGCAGGAATCACCTGAACAAAGTGCCAATCATCACAGGGGCTTCAGCCACCAATCCTGAGACGTGGCCCATGACGTCTGTGTCGATGTCTGGCTGGTCAATAGCACTGCTGGGATTTAAATCAGTTAGGGGTCACCACAGCAGATCATTCGTCTCAATCTTGTCCTGTCCTAAACACACTACTCTGTCCCTGCTCATGCAGAGCACCACTCACTCACCCATTTAATTACCCACGTACACACAGAGGCATTTCAGGGTACCCACTCCACCTTCTGCATGTTTTGGTGATGTGTAAGGTAACCAAAGTACCTGGAGGAACCTCATATAGACACAAGAACACTTTACATTCAGTAAAACTAAACATTATACAGCATGAACTGTTAAAATGTGCTTTTAAGATCATCTATTATTTTTGGTGTAAACTTTGTTTGTTTGTAACCAGCGTGAGGCGACTGTGCTGATAGAAGATGTGAGATTGTGTAGGATTGAACACTGTGAGAACATCAGACACAGCTTTCACTTCCAGCTGGTTTCACCCACTAAGTGAGTGCTGTTCAATAATAATACTCATTCATATATATTACATTTGTAAACACCTTTCTCACACATCTAATAAACAAAATACATAAATTATATTATTAAAATGTGTATTGTGTGTGTTTGTGTGTGTGTGAAGGAGGTGTTTTTTGAAAGCTGATTCGGAGGAGATTGGACAGGCTTGGATGAAAGTAATACAGAACATCATTACCAAGCCTGATGATGCTGACAGATCAGACAGCTTGGAGGTAACACCTTCTAAGAATCATTGAGACGTGTATATATCTAATGATGTAATAATACAGCAACAAAAAGTCTCTCATTTAAAAACATTAAGTGTGAATTGTGATGTTGTTCCCTTTATGATATTTTATCTGCATCTGTGTAACACCAGTATTATCTGTTTGATAGACACTAGACAGGAAGTGTTACGACAAATCTTTTAGTTCAAGAGGTCCTGAAGAAAGCAGTCAGAGAACCCAGAAAGTACTCTTCAAAAACACTTTATTAAGTGTAAAAATGATCTGTGAATATATGTCAGAGCTAAGCCGATCGACGCTCCTTTCTCCTGCAATCCAAAACTATCGCCAGCCAAGAAGAGAGACGGCCTCTGAGCGCGCCGTTCTTTTAAACTAGTCTAGGCTCCTCCTCCGCCGCTGCTGTTGGAGCCAATGAAATGTGCTAAAAAGCCCAGGGCTCCGCCTCCCCCCCCTCGGTAGGAGTCAGGGAGGGAGCCTGGCCGGCGCCATTTTGAACAAAGGGAGCATGCTCGGCGCCATTTTAATTAAAGGGAGCACGTGGGTAAATGCCGGAACACTTCCCATATTAAATGTACGTTTTTAAGTTCCGAAAATCCTAACCATTCCCCCTTGAAAGCATCTTAATGCTTTCACATTAACTTTTAACTATAGGTTAGGTGTTTCTAGATTCCAGGAGATAGGATAGCCGTCAGCAACCCCCAATTTAACCCCTTCTGACTACATGGCCACTGGGCTGAATTTTTTACAATAAAACGTTTCTAAAAATAAATAGGCTACCAGTTAAACTAAAGGAACCGTACCTATCGCAACAGCTCCTAACCCTAAAACAAACAAACAAACAAACAACAAAAATAATAAAAATAGGAAATCTAAATTAAGTAATTTAAAAAATAGGAAATCAAAAAGAGAAAAATAAAATAAAATAATGAGTGCGTGGCTTCTACAGGAAGTCCGTTCAGGTTGTCCTCCACCAGACGGAGCTGCAGATATTCAGAAGGGGCCCATAACTCCTGTTTCTCTGCATAGCTTCTACTGTCTCATGGATTCTCCCCTGTCGGTCTTACCTGTTTCCGCAGCAGCACAAACATTTAACCAATGAAACACAGAGAATATCCTTCCTAAAAATAGCAGAGTACCAAACATATATACATTGTAAACAATCCTGAACTAACCCCTTGCGTTTTGTAGCTAAACTATGTGTGTTGCACTTAACTAGTGTTTTCAAAGATGGTCTATGTGTCTGCGAACTATATGTCTATGTTTTTCTCTTCTAGTCTAACTAAATCCTCCCCCATCTTCTTGTTCCGTTCCGTTGACTCCACTGGACTCTTCTTCCACATAGTCGGTTTTGTCGGGCTTTCTGCTGTGTTTAGTTCCCTGTAGGCAGGTCCAGTTGGTGGCACTTCTGTCCCTTGGAGTGGGTCTTCCAGTCCCCTCAGTGTCTGCCTCTGCCAGTCCTTCCAAGTCTCCTTCCTTCATCACGGTGTGTGATCAGTAGTGCTGGTCCTCTCTCCTCATCTTGTCTGGTCGGTTTTACCTTTAATTAAGCAGAGTTAGTAGCACTTATACTGCTCGAAGTGGGTCTTCCGGCCCACCTTCAAGGGTATCCTCCTCATCATCATCTACATGATATCTAGATAAATCAGCCAACATCATCTGGATAACTGGTGGATCCTGCCCCCCTCTGCTTCCTCTACACACTACTTCTATCACAAATTTTTCTATTAATACCCTGATGCACGGGATACCATAACAACAACATATCACTAAAATTACCAATCCTACACATACTGACATCACCAAGACCCCGGTAAGTAGTTTCCCTGACCAGTTCTAGCCTCACTGACTTTACTAACCAATTGCTAACCATGCAATAGGAAACTTAATCAATTCCACTGATTATTCCACAAAGCAATTGCTATATTGGTTTTCAGGACCGACTGCTCGACACCGACCAGAAAATAACTTACCACACAAACGGTTGGACTTTAACCAACCGACCTGAACCCGTTCAGGCTTTCACAGTTGGACTCGAACCAACTGACCTGGTACCAGGCTTTGAGTTTGGACTCTAACCAAACTGGCATGGACTCTAACCACACCGGATCCTTTAGACTCACCAGGAGTCAAGGCATGCCCACCATACCTTTGTCAGTGAAAGAGGAACCACGCCTTAACATTTATCAGTAATTATTTCTAATTATCTACAAGAGAATTCTCAACATACCAGACTCAGAACTAAATATTTGATTGCATCTAAATGAGGACTTAAATCGCCCTTACCTTTTTAGTCGGGTACCCTTTTGAGTCTGGCAGATTTCGAATTCTCCCGATCCTGGATCCAATCTGATCCCGACACACCACTAAAATTGCCGTTCCCACACTCTCATACTGACATCACTAAACTCGTAATAACTCCCTCCCATGGTCCAAATATATTTTCTAGCCACTTGACCCATTCATTGTTTATCCCTGAATTTTCCTTCCATTCTCGTGACAAAGTCCTTAATCCTTCCAAAGCTCGTGTCACACTACCATCGGGTGCAGTATTATTAGGGATGAAGGTGCAACACGATGAACCCACAATCTGGCAAACTCCATCTTTCTCTGCTAACCACATGTCTAATGCCATTCTATTCTGTAAGGTCATAAGTGAAGTCTGGTCTAGCTGGTCTCTCAGTCCCTCAATGGCCTGAGCACTGAAATTAACAAATCTCTGCTGATTGTAATAGAGATAGTTTATCCAGTCTACATTCTTGTTGATAGTTACCCACCAAAAGAGTGCACTTTCAAACCCTTGTAGTGTCATGGATATTTGCATTTCTTCTTTCAGAACATTAAAAACTAAGAATTTTTCTCAAGTCAAGCTGGATGTATCAACAAGATGGTAATCTTTAAAAGTTACTGCCTGAACTTCGGTTGACACCTCCTTTCTGGGTTTAAGACCCTTTGAACTAACACACTGAAAGGCTCCCTGGGGAGAACCTGATTTCGGACTGACTTTCCAGACCTCTTTTGTCTAAACAAAAGGCAGACCTTTACCATAAAAACCCATTTGGCTCAATGTTTATTACCCGGAGGATTTCTGATGTGTGGGAGTCTATCTCTTAATGACTCTCTAACGACTCAGTCACTGCTACAGGGACACACTTCTCTAGACAGTAAGGCACCGGGGCTTTCAGAGTCCCCCAGATCTGCTGGGAAAAGATCACCCCTCTACCCCCACAGAGGGACCCACTCACAGTTACACATTCCAGAGTTTAAATGTGCTAGGTTTTGGTAATATGCTGTCTGCTTATATGTTATAATTTGCCACAATTACACACCTCAAAGTTCTACTGCAATTGTGTCATGTTTGTTAATGTGTGTCCTCTTTTATGTTATAACCGGCTCAGGGTAAAACTGTTCAAATATTAGTCTGACCCAATATAAGCTTAAAATCTTAGGAAGTATTTCATGCTCTGTTGTCTCCACAGAATGTTTGCATGTGAATGTATGAAGTTGTTTTAGTAATCATTTATCAGGTTGTGTGTTTATAGTAATACCTGTATAATCCTATTAATGTGTGCTAGAGTTATCAAAAACACTTGATGTTGTTGATTCTTGTTGCTAAAAGTTAACATATCCCAGTATATATAGATATACTTATAAGAGTGCCTATACCAGTCTGTATCTAGTATTAACGTTTAAATCGTAAGAAATATTGGAATGTTTAATGCTAGATAAAAGTGGTAATTTGGAAGAGCTATAGTGCCATCCAGTGGTTACTTATAAGTTACTCCTTTTTGGTGGAATGTAGGAAGCTAAAATTACGCCACACCCTCGGTAGGAGGTCCTGGTCATCTTATTGGTTTTCCCTAAGCAAAACTCCTCCCCTCACTGTCCCTTGAAAAGAGGCGGTAAAGCTGATGCAAGAGGCTCTCTCAGAAAAAAAGGAACACGCTTTCGACCCAAGAAAAAGGCTCCAACTCGACACTCTGGACTTCAACAAGGAAGAGCTAAAGCCATCGGACCTGAGAAGATCACCAGAGGACAGCTGACCCGACTGAATCCCCAGTCTGGTAACCGTGACCTCAGCTGGCTTGGCTCTAGAGCCACTACCGTCTAGGAGAAGCGCTGGCCGCATCCACCAGACAGACATCAGCCACAAGCCCTCTTTTCAACGCTCCTTGCCCAGATTCGGACGCGAAGGCAGAACCCAACCTCTTCACGCAATCCTTGGCATGAGTCTCCTTGCAGAGCTGTTCTAAGGGAGTGAACATCCAGACTACACGCACCGCGTTGTTGAGCCGACCAGAACAGAGGAGTCACCGATCCCATCTGTTGAAAACTGGTCAAAAGAGCTCCAACGTGAAGAACCATCGCTGGACTTTGAAGACTACAAAGGTAGACAATACATTCTCGCTTTCGTGAAGGGCTTGGTTCTGTCGGCTATTATTTTTCTAACCTAAACTTATTAATAACGGACATCCTAATTAGACACGTCTCCCTCTTTTCACCAAAAAGGTTCCATTCATAAGTTCTTAATATTTGATTTAGTATTTTCCATAATTTTACTCTTGTTACTGTTTAACCATATATTCCTTTTTATCAAGTACTGTTTTACTATGTTTAATCTTCAATAAATATGATAATCATTTAAGTTGAGTGTGTTAATTTTGATTACCAGAAGCGAGAATAGACTTAAAGAAGTCCATCCTACAGAATAGAGCTGATTGGTCCTTAATTTGGTTTTTCTGGAATTTGCCAAAACCTAAGTTAAAATAAACTAAATTCCGGTGGTGCCCCTTTCATATTAAAAAGGTTATTAATCTTTTGAAGCTACTTATTATCACAACACCCTGCAGCAATCTGGTTCCCAGCCTTAAATTCATCTGGGACCCCCCTTGGGACCCCTATACCATCAATCCACACGGTCTTGTCGAAGGATCCGCCAGGTTTGACCTCTCGGGTGTCTCTTCGATGGCTGTGGTGATTGGTCAGGACGTCCGCGGCATCCTCCACTCCGTGCTGCTTGTAAATTCTGAAAGGCATAATCAGAAAGACCAACGCCCACTCCCCAGACCAATTCCCATACAACCTTCGCCGGATTCTCATATCTCCACACAACCATACTAAATCCGCCCTACTGAATTTTTGTGCATTCAGCTGGCTGCCTGTATACTTCCCATCACTATCCAGGATAATGGTTTCCTTACACCATCCTTCTGAAAAATGTCCCCTTTTTCTTGCTAGGCTGACCCGCCTTAAGCAGAATTAGGAATCACCCTCAAGGATGGGTGCCTGCAGATCTTGTCCAGTCCCTGCGAGGGTTCTGGTCGGAGGTTCAGCACGGACGCAGTGGCTCAGATGATACCAGTTGTTACCTTTCTTCCCTCTTACTCTGACTGCATGTGAAGTGGCTTCAGTCACTTCCCAAGGTCCGGTCCACCTCGGCTGATCCCACTTCCTTTTGTGCACCTTGATCCTGACCCACTGTCCTGGTTCCACCTCAGACACCAATGGTACTCGTTCCTCTCCTTCTTTCAGTTTCTGGGGAGAGATACTGGCAACAAACTTAGTTAAAGCTTCCATGTAATTGTCCAACTCTTCATCCCACAAATCTAACATTTTGCCTACTGCTCTATCTTGTGGCGGACCTGACATGGGTCGACCAGTCAGCAGCTGGTGAGGTGAGTAATGAGAGTCCCCACTAGGGAAGCTCCTCATGGACATGAGCACTAATGGTAATGCTTCAACCCAAGTCATCTTGGATTTATAGCAGGCTTTGGCCAATTTGGTCTTGATTGTTTGATTGGCTCTTTCTACAATACCCTGCGAACTCGGATGATACACTGAGCCAAATTTATGGGTTATTCCCAGGGCTTTTTCCACTTCTTGTAGTTGCTTGTTGCTGAAGTGAGTCCCATTATCCGACCTGATTGTTGTAGGTACACCATACCTTGGAATCAATTCGGTCTTAAGCCATTTCACTACAGTTTTGGCATCTTCACGCCTGGCGGGTATGGCTTCCACCCACCTTGTGTACCTGTCGATCATTACCAGTAGGTAACGATAACCCTTCACCACTCTGTCTGGACCCATGTCAGTGTAATCAATACAAATTTCCTTAAAAGGTGCGTCTGGTACTGGAAAATTTCCGATAGGTAACCTGTAGGTTGGTTTCGGATTATTTTCCTGGCACGCCCCACACTCTCTCACATGCAACTGAACCATGTCTGCTAGATTTGGATGCCACCAATTGGCCCTAAGGTGGTGCAGCATGGTTTTTGTCCCTACATGGGTGGGACCATGGGCTTCGATTAAGAGCAGTTTTAGTACCGCTCCTGGTGCCACTATCTTACCTTCGTGATTTCTCCAGATTCCGTCCACCTCTTTCGCCCCTTTCTGTAACCAGCTATTCTTTTCATACGCTCCTGCCCTCTCTTGCATCTGTCTAAGATGAGTGTCTGTAAGTTCCGGCAGACTCAGTGTCGTCAGTACTACCAGCTGTCTTACATAACCCCCAGCTGCTTTAGCTGCTAAGTCGGCTGCATTGTTTCCCTGGGCTACCTTCGTTTTCAAATTGGAATGTCCCTTACACTTTATTATGGCTACATGCTTTGGTAGGTGTACTGCTGTTAACAGTTCCTGTAACTCAGTCATGTGTTTAATAGGGGTGCCCTGTGAGGTGACTAGGCCACGTCGGAGCCACTGAGGTCCATCTACATGTATGGCTGAGTGTGCATAGGCTGAATCAGTGTAGATGTTAACCCTTTTACCAGCTGACAGCTTCAGTGCCTTAGTTACAGCAGTGATTTCTGCCAGCTGGGCGGAAGCTGGTTGTGGTATGATTCCATCCTCTAAGGTCTCAAACTGTCCCTGTCTTTCACTTACCACCACATATGAGGCCACCAACCCCTCATTGCTCTTGTAGCAGCATCCATCACAGTACAGGTCCATGTCTCTTTCTCCTAGAGGTTCGGTGCTCAGTTCCTCCCTAACCCTTAGCGCTTTGCTAGCTACTAATTCACAAATGTGTAACTCATCTTCGTCTACTCTACCAGGAAGTGTGCTGGTCATGTTAACAGTTTTTGCAGGTGCAAAGGTGATACTTGGCTGAAGCAGGGTGTCACTAATCTTTGAACGCCTAGCATTAGATAGTGTAAACGCAGCTGAGGTCAAGAATGCTATCACTCCATGCGATGTGTTGATTACCAAAGGATGACACATTACAATGTGGGCTGTTTTATCCACTGCTGTGGCTAATGCTGCCAAATGTTTAGTACATTGTGGTTGTTCCTGTACTACAGGATCCAATTTTGAGCTATGGTATTGGAGAATTTGTCTTTCCCCATTGCTCCCCCCTCTCTGAAAAAGAACAGCATTTACAATGCCCTCTTTTTCAGAGACATCCAGATAAAAAGGTTTAGTGTAGTCAGGGGACTGCAGATGCTCTGCAAGTGCGAGTGCTTGTTTTACTTCTACAAAACTGGCTTCCAGGCTGGTACTCCACTCAATTAGAGCAGTGAGGTTACGTTGACCCAATCTGGTCACTTCAGCCCTCAGTGGTGAGGTTAAGCCTGTGTAATTTGGGATGTAATTTCTACTATAGCCTGTCAGACCTAAAAAAGATAACATCTGGCTGACTGTTTTAGGTTTAGGGAAGGCTCGGATCGTTTGTACAGCTTTCATAGTCAATGTGTGTCCCTTTGGAGAAATACAACGACCTAAGAAGGTGACAACGGGTCGACAGACCTGTAATTTGGATTTGTTGACTTTATATCCTGCTTGTGCTAGCCTACAAAGGACTGTCTGGGTGTCTGTCAGGCAGGTGCGTGAGTCAGTGCAGGCAATAAGTAGGTCGTCTACATACTGAATTAGTGCTGTGTC
Source organism: Trichomycterus rosablanca (assembly GCF_030014385.1). Classification (NCBI taxonomy): domain Eukaryota; kingdom Metazoa; phylum Chordata; class Actinopteri; order Siluriformes; family Trichomycteridae; genus Trichomycterus; species Trichomycterus rosablanca. The sequence goes on from NC_086002.1 coordinate 21,892,562, forward strand.
AGTGTCCAGCAATTGGTCAGTCAGCAGCTGGGAAAGATCTTGTTTCAGACACTTGTTAAAAATACCGGGACTGTCCTTGTAACCTTGTGGTAATCTAGTGTAGGTGTATTGTTGTCCCCGATATGTGAAAGCAAAAATGTTTGCTAAATGTGATCCATTTCTGCCAGTTCTAACTTAATCAGGCGTTGTTGCATATGTTGTAGTACGTCCACCTGCTCTGACTCCTTTTTATTATGTTTGGTGATGCAATGCACCACAATGGCTGTCCACTCGTCCTCTGGTTTATTTAACAGTCCTACTACATCGTCTAGTTTGTCCTGTATAGCAGTTGGGAGTGCTTTGACAACTTGCGTCTTAAATAACAATGAGTTTACTGAATTGTGGTCATGTCGCTCTCCCGTACACTGTCTCCAGGTTTTCTGAGCTCGCCTCAAAAATTCACCTCCCTCTTCACCCTTATTCATAGTCATGCCCTCTAACGCCTGTAGGTTCTTTTGTGTGGGGTACATGCTGCGTAATGCGTCCCAGACATCTCCTCTATGGCGTGACAAAGGGGTACGAGATGACAATGCGGTAGTTCCTAGCTGTGTTTCTATTCGCCCAAAGGGTTCCTTGTAATCCATCCTCAGCATTATGGCTCTAAGGTCGCCCATACATAAATTGTCAGCTGCGGTTAACTGTTCAAACTCCTCTATCCAAGGTTGGGCCCCTTTAATTAGGGGAGGTAAACTATTCACTAATGATTGCATATCGCGGTGAGACCATGGGACAAAAATCTGACCCCCGGAGGCAGTTTCAATTAGTGGGAGTTGCAGGTGTTTCCCGCTTCTTAGTCTGAGTCCGTCGTCAGGGTGGTTGATGGGCTGTCGATGCATTTTATCTAGCATATAATCGTCCTCTAGGTGTTCCGAGATTGCCGAATCAATGGGGTTCACAGGTGGTGGAGTAACAGTCATGGGAAGCGCCCTATAGTCTGTACTAGGGGATTTACGTGTTGCAGTGGGTATGGCTACAGGGTGAGTCCGTGTGACGGTCAATGTGGTGGGGTGACAGTCCTGCTGGTTTACCTTGGGGTATGTCATTGGGTGGGGGTCAGTTGATGTCAAATGATAACCAGTCACTGTTATCTGTTCAGGGGGTCCAGGTGGCTTGGATGTGGGGGATATGGTTGGGAGAGCTCGAAAAGAGGATCTGGTCTGGTCAGAGCCTACACTATCTTGTTCCGACTCACCACAATCACTACGATTGCCTTGAGGTGAGTGTGTAGGTACCTGTTCGGGGAATCTTACCGTGTTATTTTCAGGTCTCTGTCGTTTTGTGCCAGTTGGTGACTGTTGTAGATCAGTCAGTCTATCTATGGTTTGTTTGTGTTTCTGTCTTAGGTTAGCCATCTCGGCGTTTAAGTCGTCCAACATGGCCAAGTGTACACTTAACTGCCCTCCGGTCACTACCATCGTAGTCTCTTGGGCTTCCGGACGGTGATGTGTGGGTGAAGCAACATCCTGCTTGGTAGGGTCCGAATGCTCCCCATTCCTTAGCGACATCTGCTGGAGAGCTTTCAACATATTATTTGCATTTTCATATGGAGGAGGGGCCTTGGGCAGGGGTATTGCACCAGAATCCAAAGCGGGTGGATCAGGGACTGGTAATTTAGGTTGAGGTGTGTCAACGTTTGGAGCCACAAGGCCTTTGTTCATTTCCCTATCTGCTTTGCTTATTACAATTTTCATATGTTGCAAACATACCTTAGTTCTAGCTAATTGGTCTTGCAGTTTTATCAACTGTCGCCTGTATGCTAATGACTTCAGTAGCCCTCCTTGATCTAATCTCTCCTGTTGTACCCCAACTTCTCCCTGCTGGTATTCCAAAATTTTTAATCTTTGTGCAGCTGGAGGAACAGGCTCACTTGAAATTGGATACAATCCCCTAGTTACCCAACTACGAAATAATTTTTTATATTTCTCCCCTTCCTTGTCTCTACCTTTTGTTGGAGTGGTGTCTTTAATCCTATTAATAACTACCTGCTGCAATTGTCCTGCTGTTAGATCTCCCATTTTAGGTTACACTACTGTTATTTATTGTTAACAGGGCAGTTAAAGTCAAACACAAGTGTGATGGACTGTATAAAGTGTCAAGCTAAAAGGCAACACACACCAAGTTATTCACCTGGTCTTACTCAGAGGTGGGGAGTCGCAGATGATGTTAGTCACTCGTAACGTCACTTTAGCTCTGCCTCTTGAGGGTCGTCCAGGGCTTCCTGGTGGGATTCCTCCAATTCACTACTTACTGCAAAAAGGGACCACATACAGTATTTCTAAAGTTTATCATCCACATTTGCAATGGAAGCCTTAAACTTTTTGGATCACGTAGCCACGTGTTTCCTAACTCCACAACCCCCACACTAGGGTTGGATGATATGGCTAAAATTTATATCACGATATGATTCCTAGTTTCGGTCGACACGACACAATTCCGACATTGACACGAACAACACAAATCTCAGAAAAATTGCCAAAAACAACAACATTGAAAGGCCTCACTTGCAAACCTTTGAACCTTGCAACAGTCTACGAAATCTCACCCTTCACAACTACACAATATTTTAGAAACAGTAATATAATAGCTTTTACCTTTTACTTGTATTCAGCATTTGTATACAGAGAAAAACACATCACTCTCAAAATAAACATAAGCTTTGACAATATATAATCTAATATATTACCATATGTCCTAATCAGAGGTGGAAAGAGTACCAAAAAAAAAATTTTATTCAAGTAAAAGTACTATTACTTTAATGAATCTTTACTTAATTACAAGTAAAGTTACTACTCTAAAAATCTACTCAAGTAAAAAGTAGAAAGTAACTCATTTAAAATGTACTCACAGTAAACAGCAGGGGGTCTCCTCTGTGTAATGCAAACAGGAGTGGATACAAACCTTACAACAGTAGTCTTTAATTCAAATGCCATAGAAGAAACGTTGATGCAACAATTAAAACAGTTGGGGATGTGTAATGTGTCATTTCAAATGACATAAAACTTTTTCAAATTGTATAACCACTAGCGACGTGTCGTAAAATGATTCGAATCTATGAAACGGCTCTTCTAACCGAAACAAAGGAACCGACTCTTCCAGGAGTCATTATGTAAATATACGGCTCCCTAAAAGGAACCGAGACAAAAGACTCGACTCCCCGTCGCAAAACTCACTGGATTCTTCCAGACGCCACCCACATTAAAACACACTTAATAAGGTACCATAACAAATACTTCATCTTAACTCAGTTATCTTAAGATTATAAAATTAAATTAAATTATAAAATTAACTGCAGCACTTACCCAATCCAGGCATACAAAGACAAAACGGCCGTTGGACAAACATAACACGCTGCGCACATAGAGCCAAAATGGCCGACGGACAGAAATAACACGCTGCCCATTCAGAGCCAAAATGGCGGATAGACAGAAAACCACACTGCGTTCCCAAGACCAAAATGGCGGATAGACGGGAAACCATGCTGCGTTCCCAAGACAAAAATGGCGGATAGATGGGAAACCACGCTGCGTTCCCAAGACAAAAATGGCGGATAGACAGAAACCACGCTGCGTTCCCAAGACAAAAATGGCGGATAGACGGGAAACCACGCTGCGCTCCCAGTGCCAAAATGGCGCAGACGAACAAAAGAATACACGCACACACACGAAATAACACAAAGCACACACACGGTTTCACCCGCGGTTCACAGACAAACATACACAGAGACTTACTGACAAACAAAACTCCTGATGTACTATTTTCGAACCGAATTTTGAATTTAAAGTAGTCTAATCAACCGAACTCCGCTCCCATAACAGTCAAGTCCGAATTTAGAATAATCTTATTGATCAAATCCCATTCCCAGCACCGACAGATTCTTTCAAGATTAAACGGCACTCCGCTACCATAACAGACAAGCCCGTATATAGGACAATCTTATTGATCGAATCCCGTTCTCAGAACCGCCAGATTCTTTCAAGATTTCCCACACGAATTATGAATTCCGCTTCCATAACAGACAAATTCGTTATAATTTAGAACTATCAAATTAATCAAGCCCCGCTACCATAACAGACAGGCTAATTAAAATGTAGAACAATCGAATTAGACGAGTCCCGCTACCATAACAGACAGACTCCCCTTTCCCTCCAATAGTGTTCCGGGGGCGCCCTTTACCATTTATTTAGACCGGTCTGGTTCAAACTCAGCAATCAGGAAACATACATTTTAGCTCCAACATATATTCACAGTTTTAAACTATCTAATGATACTTTAGTAATTTAATCAGACACTTACGGATTCTGAGATTCAATTTCATACTCAATACGCTAAATAATAAATGCATCTAATATATACAGAGAACATCTGTTTACCTTGTAGGCGCGCGCCTTGTACTGAGTACAAAAGATCCTCAGAATTCCAGGTCCTACCTTGATCAGCCACCTCAGACCTCATGAACCATATCCTCTGCTACCATTTGTTACGACAAATCTTTTAGTTCAAGAGGTCCTGAAGAAAGCAGTCAGAGAACCCAGAAAGTACTCTTCCAAAACACTTTATTAAGTGTAAAAATGATCTGTGAATATATGTCAGAGCTAAGCCGATCGACGCTCCTTTCTCCTGCAATCCAAAACTATCGCCAGCCAAGAAGAGAGACGGCCTCTGAGCGCGCCGTTCTTTTAAACTAGTCTAGGCTCCTCCTCCGCCGCTGCTGTTAAAGCCAATGAAATGTGCTAAAAAGCCCAGGGCTCCGCCTCCCCCCCCTCGGTAGGAGTCAGGGAGGGAGCCTGGCCGGCGCCATTTTGAACAAAGCGAGCATGCTCGGCGCCATTTTAATTAAAGGGAGCACGTGGGTAAATGCCGGAACACTTCCCATATTAAATGTACGTTTTTAAGTTCCGAAAATCCTAACAGAAGTCGTCATCGTCTGCAGTTAGTTCAGAACCAGATCAGCATCAAAAAGCATCTGGATCTTCAGGTAATATTGAGATTACAGCTAAATCAAACCTTACCTGCAGACTTTAGCTTCAAAATAGCTGAACTGTTTCTGTTTGACTGTTTCTGTTTCACCTTCTTCCCTCGACACCTTCCTACCTTTGACCTTTAGCCTCTGTAGCTGAGATCAGCCTTGGTGAAGTGAACTTTGAATGTGCTGCTGAGTTGAATGACTCTGATGCCTCTGTTGAGAGTGGTGGTAAGTATAATACATACAGCTTTTCAGGGGTTTGTTCTGTAGGTGCAGAAGAAGAAATCCTGAGCGATGAAGAAAGCCCAGAGGATCCAACCACCAGCGTTCATTTCTTCAACAACCTTAACCATGAAGTGTAATAATATATTGTTGTACATCTGTTACCTGCTACATCAACCAATAGAGATTATATTACACCTGCAGAAATACAGAATACAGCCAAACACCACTGACAGCCTTTATATAACAGATATTTAGTACTGCTGATATGATGTACATTTTCTATGTGAATTTGACTTAAATGGAATAAAAATCACTTTAACAGAGTTTTGATTGTTGCTACACTGTGGGAGAGCTGCTGGGAGAAGGAGGCTGTGGTGCGGTTTATGCTGGTGTTTGTAATGCAGATGGGAAACAGGTGAACATCAGCATATAAACACAAGACAGGAAGTGTAGAGCATTACACATTAATAAGATACAATCAGAAGGAGAAATGTTCTATTTGGATGATGAGATTCTTTAACTAAACCCTAATGTTTATTATTATTACTTCTGTACAACTAAATCCACTAATTGTGTTTGTATTTGTGAACAGGTTGCTGTGAAATATGTGCTGAAGGACCCCCGCGACAGATTCATCACTATTGTAAGTTCATCTTTTTCTTTTACTAATAAAGTATCACAAAGACTCAACAAGGTTTAAACAAGATAAAAACCTTCATAGACCAGATCTAGACCAAAACTGTTGGTCCACTTACTGCCTTAGACCAGCCCAGATCTTTACTAACAGACCTCCTCATCATAGTTTAGACCTACTACTGATTCCAAACCTTGTCTGTTGTTCTATTAGCCTGGAGAAAAGTACCCACTTCCTGCGGAGGTGGCGTTAATGAAGATGGTATCCAAGCCACCTCACTGTAATTCTGTGCTGAAACTACTGGATTGGTTTGACACGCCCGAGCACTACATCCTAATCCTGGAGCGACCCATCCCCTGTATGGACCTCTTTGACTTCATTCAGCAATTCCCAATGAATGAAGCTGTGGCTCAGCTCATCATGTGGCAGGTGGTTCTGGCTGCAATTCACTGCCATGATTGTGGAGTTTTTCACCGGGACATCAAGCCAGAAAATCTTCTGGTGAACACCGAGACACTGGAGGTCAAGCTGATCGACTTTGGCTGTGGGGACTTACACAAGGAAACAGCGTACACCTCATTTTCAGGTAAGTTCACCTCAGAAGTACTTAGTTACAGAATGAAATGGATTTGAGTGGAGAAGTATTTCTCTAAAGCATTTCTCCCTTTCACTCAGGCACTAAGTCATACGCTCCACCTGAGTGGATAGTTGAGAAGGAAATGTATAGCTGGCCTGCTACTGTGTGGAGTCTGGGCGTACTCCTGCACACCATAGTTTGTGGAGAGATGCCGTTCGGGCTCCATGAAGTGGAGATTGTTGATGGGGGTCTGGACTTTTTACCTGAACTTTCTGATAGTAAGAAAATGGAAACAGCTCACATTAAGATCTAGAAACACACAGTCTGTAAAACCTGCATAAAAACATGATTTAAAAAGTTTGATCAAGTTTATAACGTCATTACAATGATAGAAAGTGTAAATAAGAAATCTAGTTTTAAATACAACAACATTTTAATCTCATTTTATCACTGCACACAGCTTGCTACCATCTGATAAGTAGGTGTCTGGAGAAACAGCCTGAAAAACGTCTCAGCCTTAAAGAAATCCTTCAGCATGAGTGGTTTACAGAGAACAGTATGAGGTTAGGGTTAGTAAGAATGAAACAGACTTAATAAGTTAGAACTAAAAGATCTTGTAATATGGTCTAGATCACAGAGAATGCTTACAAAGATTGTAATGCTAATATCATTAGAATAAGTAGAAGTAATAACATGAAACTATTAAAATATTGATTGTATTTTGTGTTTCTGTAATGTAATTTCTTGTGTGTTTATTCTACAGGCATCTGCGTGGATGAAGATTATAGAAAGAAGACTGTGTGTGTGTGAAAGACCTTAAATAAAAATAAAGGTTCTTGTGTAAATAACACCTGGTTTCATTGTAGTTTCATGTAACAATCACTGTGAATGTGAAGAAGATTCCTCAAGTTCTCAGAGACAAAATGATTAACAAAACACATGAACTGAAAGAGCTACAGAGCCACGACACAAATATTTTGTTAGTTCAGCTAGTTTATAATTGATCAAATATCTGTTAGTGTGAGAATTTATAAGTAAAAAGTTTCTAGAACCACAAATTGTTCCCAGACCTCTGCACCACACACTGGATTTTAAACAATCACTTAAAATAGATTTAGGTCGAACCAAAAACAGCAAAAACACAGATAATAAACAATTAACTACACAATCTCACTCAGCTCATTCTCCAATGGTTACCAGACCCATTGCAACCCTGACCGAGATAAAGCTTTGGTAAAACAGACTATGAATGAATGCAGAATAGTGCCACAATTATGTGACACCTAATACCACCATCATCGTGCCTTTGTTAAAGAAGTGGTCAGTGTCCTGCCTCAACCACTATCGTCCTGTAGCTCTCACACCTCTTGTCATGAAGTGCTTTGAGAAACTCGTCATTAAGCATGTTAAGACCCCGCTGTCCCCCTCAATGGACCCACTGCAGTTCACGTATCATACCAACCGCTCAACAGATGATGCCATAGCCACCACACCTCACCTGGCTCTTACACATGTGGACAGAAATGACACATCTGTATGTTAGGATGCTGTTTAACTTCAGCTCAGCATTCAACACCATCATTCCTCAGCATCTGATTGGACAGCTGAGCTCACTGGGCCTGAACACCTCTCTCTGCAACTGCACACTCATACACAAACACACACACACTGCAAACACACAATAGACACACGTATACATAGACATGCACACACACATACACACGCTCACACACATACATTCATAGACACGCTCACACACGTATACATAGACATGCACACCCACAAACTCACATGCACACACACACACACACACACACTTCGCTACAACTTTCAAACTTGAACATACACTTTCTTCTGAAATCTGGACTTATATTAAAAAGCTATTACAATCACTGAACAATCAGTGTCGGCTTGAGCGATAAAAAATCACTAAAGTTCCACAACACGAACAAACATCTGTGTGAAATAAGAATCAAATCTACTCTAAAATACCACATGTATCTGTGTTTAACTGGATTTACACGTGTGGTGTTTATGCGGCTCGGGGAGTTGAAAAGCTTCACGCTTTATTTTTCACGTTAAGCGTGTTTCGTTCTGTCCGGGTCACTTTTATAACGTAATATCACACAATTCATCTTTTTAAATGCACTTTGAAAATGTCAGCTGCAAACTGGCTAAACATTTAATCAGGTGAAGTTTAAAAGATAAAAAATGCAGCATTAAGCTCCATACGAGACACCAGCTGACGCCATTGTTGTTGTTGCTATGCTGTATAACATGACACGCCCACCAATAGACGTCACGGTTCGGGCTGAAAAATCATAGCTGCGTCCGGAATCGCATACTTCCATACTCAATAGTACGCGAAATGAGGACGCGAGAGCGGTTAGTATGTCCGAATACATAGTATACACAAAGAGGTACCTCGAGAAGTACCCGGATGACCTACTTATTGGGCAGCCATGTTTGAATATGCAAGCGATGCACACTTGCGGTCCGTTAATGTATCCCATAATGCAACTGGAGCTGCGTAGGCGTTCGAAGCGTAATAAGAAACAAGAAAGATAGCGGAAAACGGAGAGTCCTCTGTTTACAAGTGTAAGTAAGATAAATAAAATAAAACATTTTATAGACGAATAAATAACAAAAACACGATAAATATCCAAACGTTTGGCGAGTGGGGTTTGTAATGAGTCTGTAACCATGGTGATATTACGTCATAACGTCCCACGTCATCACTTGACATTGGAAAGATGGCGGATGTAGTGCGTAGCAGTGTTGTGTGCATACTGCATACTTCTGTACTGAAAGTATGTACTTTTTTACCGGCAGAGTAGTGCATACTTCCTCCAATCTAGTACGTACTCTGTAAGTATGCGATTCCGGACGCAGCTCAAGTATTCTGTGGTGCCAGATTGGCCCGCTAGTTCACTGTCTGGAACCTCCTTTTTCCAGTGGAAACACGGAAAACGGGCTCCGTGCCGCGTCGGTGGAAAAGGGGTATCTGCTCGCTGGCAGGTTAACTTAAACCTAACCCAGAGTTACACACACTTTTCTCATGTAAACCTGACGTGTTATTTCCTCCAAGATCCAGTGGATCCTGACGCGCTAATTATTCGAAGAGATCTTAGTTGGGATTGAGTCATTAAACTCAGATTAGTCATTTCCGGATGAATTTATTCGCAAACCTTTCCGTTTTTATCAGTCAGTCAATTCAGGGAGAGTGGGGACAGTTGCCACAAGGGGCAGCTGCAACATTATTAATCACAATAATCACAATATTAATAAAAAGGCTTGTTACAACATTCATTATAACATTATGAATGTAATGTTATGGATTAATATAGAATACCTTTAACACACACACAGCTAAGTAAGCTAAAATCATTTGTGGTTTAAATTGATTGTAGTAATTAACCCCAAACATGATTGTTACTTAAAAAATGGCACACACACACACACACACACACACACACACACACACATATATATATATATATATATAAGACATATTACTGGTATGTACCAGTAATATTTTTACAGCCACATTAATAAGTGGAAACCCTATCTGTACAAAAAAGTCTTTGCAAAATTATGTTAAAGAATGATTTTACTACATATCAATGAATGTTGCAACTGCCCTGTTATGGGTCTATTCAAATATTATTTTTTACAAATATTATCATATGTATATATATTACAGCTGTGTGTGGGTGGGTAGCTGACAGATGTGGATTTTATTTTATTAAAATGTTGTCTTTTATTATTTGAACAGCAGACAGAATATCCCTCCACATACAGGTAGTGACCATTATCTTAAAAAATAAACAAATGTCAAATAAAACAATGTAACATTTAATACATGTTCTGCAACCTACTGTTCTCCATCTTATGGAGATGCTTTCATTAAGATCTTATGTGGTGCTACCCACATTACAAATATTAAAGCCAAATGGTCAGGTTCTGTGCATGATCACTGAAAATAAAACAGTGCAACAAGTTCATTTCCTTGTCCTTATTCTTTAGTGAGAACATTTATATTTATACACACTGAGCACCGACACCCATCTTAAATTCAAGCAACTGAATTTCTAGCCTTGTCTGTTTTATATGCTCCACCTGAGGATCACACTTTGCAGTTTGTTTCTCCAGATGGACCTTGTATAGTCCATTTTATTTACACCCAACTTGAAAGAGACAAAAATAGCATGGTATGATCAAACATAGCTTTTTGTGTTCTAAATATTTCAGATATTTGGTAAGACATTTTTACTGTTCTAAGCTGAGCTTTGGAGGTGGATGGTCCCTCATCTGATTAGGAACTGCCCATCACATTCTGTTCAAAGACAGTCACACACATTATCATGGTAGATCAAATGAAATGCCATGCTCTATGTTCAACATATACTGTTCCTCTGTAGGCCTCCCAGTATCTTCCCACTCTGAGGCAGAGGAGATGGTTTCTTTATCGTCCTTCAACAGTGTTTTTTTTTTTTTTTTTTTTTTTGTATTAAGAACATTATTTGTTAAACCCGCTTTCTGGAATACCCCCCAGGTCTTGATCCACTAGTCGGAGATCGATTGTTTTTCCTCCACTAGTGATGCTGGGGAAATCATGGTGTTTTTCTCATTCCAGTAAAAGTTCTCACTGAGAAAACATCGCTTTATCACTCTCGTGATTATTTCTCCCCATTTTCAGGTATAATGTGTGCACTTTATGTTGTTCAGTGATTGTAATAGCTTTTTAATATAAGTCCAGATTTCAGAAGAAAGTGTATGTTCAAGTTTGAAAGTTGTAGCGAAGTTCACATTTCTTACCAGGAAGTGAGAAATATCTATCTATCTAAATATCTATCTATATATATTATTATATATATATGATGTTATGATTTTGGAACTTTATAATAGACATGTAGTCTATTGTATATTATATGAGTGCTATTAGGATGCCTGCAGTAGCTGGTGAATGCACCCCGAGTTCCCAGCGAAACAGGCGTTACAGAGCTCAGCAAACAAAGGCCTTTAGTAGGAGGTCGACTAATTAGGGCTGATCACCCGCAGCTGTGGGGTTGGCTATTTAAGCCAGCTCCGCGCAGCAGCGGGTGTCGCATCTTTTGTTTGTTTCCCTGTTCTCAAGTGGCAGCTCGTCCACAATCCTTTTTAGGGTTAGACGGTACCCCTGGTGGCACTAGGCCATTCGGGTGTGTAGACTGCAAGGTCGAGGTAACTAGTCTTTGTTTTGCCTATTTAGGATTAGCGTGGTGCGACGCCGTGCAGCCCTCGCGCTGCTATTGTTTATTCGCTTAGCATTAGCGGTGCTGCTACACAGCAAGCAATAGCGCTTGTTGCAGTATCCGCGTCCTCTCTTTATTCAAACTAGTAATTGGATTCAGAAACCGCTGGGTGGCGATGCCGTTAAGCGTTTGGTTCTCTCGCTGCAATCCACGGTTCGAATCTGCATTGTCGAGCCTATCTAACCCAATTATTAAATCTCTCTCTTTTCAGATCGGTGAGCTTCCCCTGCTGCGACCTTCAGCGAAGTTTATGCCGATCGCGATTAACGGTAGCCTACCGCCGTGACGGGGCTAGTGATCACCGTGAGTACTAAGCTCTTGTGTCAGCGTGCTGTAGCGTCTTTAACGCTTTCTGGCTCTCGACCCGCGCTGTAATAGCGCGGTGACAACGCGCCCGGCTTTCACCTAGAAGACCGAGGTTCGCGCCCAACATTATTATTTTCCTTTTTGATTTTCCTTTGCCTGCAGCTTCAGCGGTCCCATCGGAGGTTCCGATTGGTTTTTGTTTTCACATTTTTCTTCAGTTTTCCTTTTGTTTTTTTTTGTTAAAAATAAAATCTTTATTTAAGTTTTATATCTGCATTTGAGTTCTCCTTTCTACCACGTAACAAGTGCTATGTATAATAGACATGTATAATGCACATCCTTTAAAAGGGTATTGTATTATTTTTGTTTCTTTGTTATATAAGTGTAACAAATCTACATTTTGCATCTGACATTGAGTATTGTAGCTAAAATGTTTGAGTACTGTAGCTAAGATGTGAGTAAATGGTTTATGTAGCTGTTTGTTCATTCATTCCAGTAAAAGTTCTCACTGAGAAAACATCGCTTATTTCTCCCCATTTTCAGGTATAATGTGTGCATTTTATTTTGTTCAGTGATTGTAATAGCTTTTTAATGTAAGTCCAGATTTCAGAAGAAAGCGCATGTTCAAGTTTGAAAGTTGTAGCGAAGTGTGTGTGCGTGTGTGTGTGTGTGTGTGTGTGTGTGTGCGCGTGTAGCCCCAGCTCGTTGGCTGCATTAAACTCATGGCTAATTGTAATGCAGTCACCATTTTGTGAATCCACATGTGCATGTTAATAAATGTATTTGCACATTATTTGTACATTGACGTGTAGTAAGTCATGTCAGTTTAATGAGAGTTAACTCAGTTTTAGTTTCACATTTCTTACCAGTGTTGGAAGTGAGAAATATCTCAGGAAAACATTGTTAATGAGTTGTATATTATTATATATATGATGTTATGATTTTGGAACATTATAATAGACATGTAGTCTATTGTATATTATATGAGTGCTATGTATAATAGACATGTATCATAGACATCCTTTAAAAGGGTATTGTGTTTTTTTGTTTCTTTGTTATATAAGTGTAACAAATATACTTTTGCATCTGACATTGAGTATTGTAACTAAAATGTTTGAGTACTGTAGCTAAGATGTGAGTAAATGGTTTATGTATTTGTTCATTCATTCCAGTAACAGTTCTAACTGAGAGAACATCGCTTTATCACTCTCGTGATTATTTCTCCCCATTTTCAGGGGTACAGCACATGTGTATTTGTGTAAGCGTAATTTTGTGTCAGAATCTAAGTGTGGATGTGAGTGTGTGTGCATGTGAGTTTGTGGGTGTGCATGTCTATGTATGTATGTGTGTGAGCGTGTGTGTGTGTGTGTGTGTGTGTGCATGTGAGTTTGTGGGTGTGCATGTCTATGTATACGTGTGTGAGCGTGTCTATGTATGTATATGTGTGTGAGCGTGTGTATGTGTGTGTGCATGTGAGTTTGTGAGTGTGCATGTCTATGTATACGTGTGTCTATTGTGTGTTTGCAGTGTGTGTGTGTGTGTGTGTATGAGTGTGCAGTTGCAGAGAGAGGTGTTCAGGCCCAGTGAGCTCAGCTGTCCAATCAGATGCTGAGGAATGATGGTGTTGAATGCTGAGCTGAAGTTAAACAGCATCCTAACATACAGATGTGTCATTTCTGTCCACATGTGTAGGAGCCAGATGAGGTGTGGTGCTATGGCATCACCTGTTGAGCGGTTGGTATGATACATGAACTGCAGTGGGTCCATTGAGGGGGACAGCGGGGTCTTAACATGCTTAATGACGAGTTTCGCAAAGCACTTCATGACAAGAGGTGTGAGAGCTACAGGACGATAGTGGTTGAGGCAGGACACTGACCACTTCTTTAACAAAGGCACGATGATGGTGGTCTTAGGTGTCACATAATTGTGGCACTATTCTGTATTCATTCATTCATAGTCTGTTTTACCAAAGCTTTATCTTGGTCAGGGTTGCAGTGGGTCTGGTAACCATTGGAGAATGAGCTGAGTGAGATTGTGTAGTTAATTTTTTATTATTTGTGTTTTTGCTGTTTTTGGTTCGACCTAAATCTATTTTAAGTGATTGTTTAAAATCCAGTGTGTGGTGCAGAGGTCTGGGAACAATTTGTGGTTCCAGAAACTTTTTAAATTCTCACACTAACAGATATTTGATCAATTATAAACTAGCTGAACTAACAAAATATTTGTGTCGTGGCTCTGTAGCTCTTTCAGTTCATGTGTTTTGTTAATCATTTTGTCTCTGAGAACTTGAGGAATCTTCTTCACATTCACAGTGATTGTTACATGAAACTACAATGAAACCAGGTGTTATTTACACAAGAACCTTTATTTTTATTTAAGGTCTTTCACACACACACACACAGTCTTCTTTCTATAATCTTCATCCACGCAGATGCCTGTAGAATAAACACACAAGAAATTACATTACAGAAACACAAAATACAATCAATATTTTAATAGCTTCATGTTATTACTTCTACTTATCCTAATTATATTAGCATTACAATCTTTGTTAGCATTCTCTGTGATCTAGACCATATTACAAGATCTTTTAGTTCTAACTTATTAAGCCTGTTTCATTCTTACTAACCCTAACCTCATACTGTTCTCTGTAAACCACTCATGCTGAAGGATTTCTTTAAGGCTGAGACGTTTTTCAGGCTGTTTCTCCAGACACCTACTTATCAGATGGTAGCATGCTGTGTGCAGTGATAAAATGAGATTAAAATGTTGTTGTATTTAAAACTAGATTTCTTATTTACACGTTCTATCATTGTAATGACGATATAAACTTGATCAAACTTTTTAAATCATGTTTTCATGCAGGTTTTACAGACTGTGTATTTCTAGATCTTAATGTGAGCTGTTTCCATTTTCTTACTATCAGAAAGTTCAGGTAAAAAGTCCAGACCCCCATCAACAATCTCCACTTCATGGAGCCCGAACGGCATCTCTCCACAAACTATGGTGTGCAGGAGTACGCCCAGACTCCACACAGTAGCAGGCCAGCTATACATTTCCTTCTCAACTATCCACTCAGGTGGAGCGTATGACTTAGTGCCTGAGTGAAAGGGAGAAATGCTTTAGAGAAATACTTCTCCACTCAAATCCATTTCATTCTGTAACTAAGTACTTCTGAGGTGAACTTACCTGAAAATGAGGTGTACGCTGTTTCCTTGTGTAAGTCCCCACAGCCAAAGTCGATCAGCTTGACCTCCAGTGTCTCGGTGTTCACCAGAAGATTTTCTGGCTTGATGTCCCGGTGAAAAACTCCACAATCATGGCAGTGAATTGCAGCCAGAACCACCTGCCACATGATGAGCTGAGCCACAGCTTCATTCATTGGGAATTGCTGAATGAAGTCAAAGAGGTCCATACAGGGGATGGGTCGCTCCAGGATTAGGATGTAGTGCTCGGGCGTGTCAAACCAATCCAGTAGTTTCAGCACAGAATTACAGTGAGGTGGCTTGGATACCATCTTCATTAACGCCACCTCCGCAGGAAGTGGGTACGTCTCTCCAGGCTAATAGAACAACAGACAAGGTTTGGAATCAGTAGTAGGTCTAAACTATGATGAGCAGGTCTGTTAGTAAAGATCTGGGCTGGTCTAAGGCAGTAAGTGGACCAACAGTTTTGGTCTAGATCTGGTCTATGAAGGTTTTTATCTTGTTTAAACCTTGTTGAGTCTTTGTGATACTTTATTAGTAAAAGAAAAAGATGAACTTACAATAGTGATGAATATGTCGCGGGGGTCCTTCAGCACATATTTCACAGCAACCTGTTCACAAATACAAACACAATTAGTGGATTTAGTTGTACAGAAGTAATAATAATAAACATTAGGGTTTAGTTAAAGAATCTCATCATCCAAATAGAACATTTCTCCTTCTGATTGTATCTTATTAATGTGTAATGCTCTACACTTCCTGTCTTGTGTTTATGTGCTGATGTTTACCTGTTTCCCATCTGCATTACAAACACCAGCATAAACCACACCACAGCCTCCTTCTCCCAGCAGCTCTCCCACAGTGTAGCAACAATCAAAACTCTCTGTAAAAGTGATTTTTATTCCATTTAAGTCAAATTCACATAGAAAATGTACATCATATCAGCAGTACTAAATATCTGTTATATAAAGGCTGTCAGTGGTGTTTGGCTGTATTCTGTATTTCTGCAGGTGTAATATAATCTCTATTGGTTGATGTAGCAGGTAACAGATGTACAACAATATATTATTACAGGAATTAGTGGAGATTAAACTGACCTTCATGGTTCAGGTTGTTGAAGAAATGAACGCTGGTGGTTGGATCCTCTGGGCTTTCTTCATCGCTCAGGATTTCTTCTTCTGCACCTACAGAACAAACCCCTGAAAAGCTGTATGTACTATACTTACCACCGCTCTCAACAGAGGCATCAGAGTCATTCAACTCAGCAGCACATTCAAAGATCACTTCACCAAGGCTGATCTCAGCTACAGAGGCTAAAGGTCAAAGGTAGGAAGGTGTCGAGGGAAGAAGGTGAAACAGAAACAGTCAAACAGAAACAGTTCAGCTATTTTGAAGCTAAAGTCTGCAGGTAAGGTTTGATTTAGCTGTAATCTCAATATTACCTGAAGCTTCAGATGCTTTTTGGTGCTGATCTGATTCTGAACTAACTGCAGACAATGACGACTTCCTGTCTAGTGTCTATCAAACAGATCATACTGGTGTTACACAGACGCAGATAAAACATTATACAGGGAACAACATCACAATGTTTTTAATTGCTAAATATAACATGTAAAGATAAAATATGGTATATGTAAAAGTTATGGAGCATCTAATAGTTTTGTTCCATGTTAAATTTAGTAAAGACAGAAACATTGTGCTCCTATATTTTTCATATTTAAGTTTGTTTTTGAAGAGGCTTCTTTATTTTCACTCATTAATTTAACTATTGTGTAAAACTGAACACTGTACATAGATGCATGAACTTGAACTACAATGTAAGATGTTGGTGTGAATAAGACTTTTTGTTGCTGTATTATTACATCATTAGATATATACACGTCTCAGTGATTCTCAGAAGGTGTTACCTCCGAGCTGTCTGATCTGTTAGCATCATCAGGCTTGGTAATGATGTGCTGTATTACTTTCATCCAAGCCTGTCCAATCTCCTCCGAATCAGCTTTCAAAAAACACCTCCTTCACAAACACACACACACACACACACACACGCAAACTTTAATAAAACAATTTATGTATTTTGTGTGAGAAAGGTGTTTACAAATGTAATATATATAAATGAGTATTATTATTGAACAGCACTCACTTAGTGGGTGAAACCAGCTGGAAGTGAAAGCTGTGTCTGATGTTCTCACAGTGTTCAATCCTACACAATCTCACATCTTCTATCAGCACAGTCGCCTCACGCTGGTTACAAACAAACAAAGTTTACACCAAAAATAACAGATGATCCTAAAAGCACATTTTAACAGTTCATGCTGTATAATGTTTAGTTTTACTGAATGTAAAGTGTTCTTGTGTCTATATGAGGTTCCTCCAGGTACTTTGGTTACCTTACACAACCCCAAAACATGCAGAAGGTGGAGTGGCTACCCTGAAATGCCTCTGTGTGTACGTGGGTAGTTAAATGGGTGAGTGAGTGGTGCTCTGCATGAGCAGGGACAGAGTAGTGTGTTTAGGACAGGACAAGATTGAGACGAATGATCTGCTGTGGTGACCCCTAACTGATTTAAATCCCAGCAGTGCTATTGACCAGCCAGACATCGACACAGACGCCATGGGCCATGTCTCAGGATTGGTGGCTGAAGCCCCTGTGATGATTGGCACTTTGTTCAGGTGATTCCTGCCTTGTGTCCAGTGTTTCCCTGTGTAACCAGACCCCCGAGACCCTGACCAAGGAAAATGAAATCAGGTCGGAAAAGGTCATGTGACTCACCTTAGACTTGCTCTTGTAAATGAGCTGATTGTCCTTAATCATAAACCAGCGCCTGCAGAGAAAAACACAGAAACACAGAAACAGCTGCAGCTACTGAATATTACTGACAATATTACTGCAGGAATGAAACTGTTCAGTACATCAGGGTTTGTTCAGTGCTTTATTTCATGTCAACAAGTTTTGTGTATCACTTATTATCTAATATAATATTTTATCTGAGGATTTATTTATTTTGATCAGTTAATTAAGTGAATAAGTGAATAAAAAATACTGATATTTAATTAAAATAAAACGTTTTGAATCCACTTGAGCTTTCTACAAACCTGTTCCATGTCTTAAACACATTGCTGGCCCTCTTGAACAGAAATCCCTCCATAACGACCCTGCTCTCTCTGTCCACATCGTATTTCTGTCTGCTGTCCTCATTCAGGTCGTCCTGAGAAGACGTCCGAGAACGGGTCAGACAAACCGGCCAACAAAAGAATCTCTGCATTAA
Source organism: Trichomycterus rosablanca (assembly GCF_030014385.1). Taxonomy (NCBI): domain Eukaryota; kingdom Metazoa; phylum Chordata; class Actinopteri; order Siluriformes; family Trichomycteridae; genus Trichomycterus; species Trichomycterus rosablanca. The sequence continues at coordinate 21,911,075 of NC_086002.1, forward strand.
AGAAGCACGTTGGTTCTCACGTCTCTTCTGTTTCTCAGCCATGATGAGTGAAGAGGTGAAAACAGAGCAGCTTCACCAAACCCGAACTTTTATTCCATCAGGATTTAATAGAGGAGCTCAGAACAGCGACTGTGACGTCACCCAGTTCTACAGTGGAGCTGAAACAACTTCAACTCCATTTACAGCCGATTACACACACACACACACACACACACAATTACATATTACACCCACACACACATACACACACACACACACACACACAATTACATTACACACACACACACAATTACATATTACATGTGGTTACTGTGTGTGTATTGTACAATCAGTATCATTAAACACACACACACACACAATTACATATTACATGTGATTACTGTGTGTGTATTGTACAATCAGTATCATTAAACACACACACACACACACAATTACATATGGTTACTGTGTGTGTATTGTACACTCAGTATCATTAAACACACACACACACAATTACATATTACATGTGGTTACTGTGTGTGTATTGTACACTCAGTATCATTAAACACACACACACACAATTACATATTACATGTGGTTACTGTGTGTGTATTGTACACTCAGTATCATTAAACACACACACACACACAATTACATATTACATGTGGTTACTGTGTGTGTATTGTACACTCAGTATCATTAAACACACACACACACACACACACACACAATTACATATTACATGTGGTTACTGTTTGTGTATTGTACACTCATTATCATTTAACACACACACACACACACAATTACATATTACATGTGGTTACTGTGTGTGTATTGTACACTCAGTATCATTAAACACACACACACACACACAATTACATATTACATGTGGTTACTGTGTGTGTATTGTACACTCAGTATCATTAAACACACACACACACACAATTACATATTACATGTGGTTACTGTGTGTGTATTGTACACTCATTATCATTTAACACACACACACACACAATTACATATTACATGTGGTTACTGTGTGTGTATTGTACACTCAGTATCATTAAACACACACACACACACACACACACAATTACATATTACATGTGGTTACTGTTTGTGTATTGTACACTCATTATCATTTAACACACACACACACACACAATTACATATTACATGTGGTTACTGTGTGTGTATTGTACACTCAGTATCATTAAACACACACACACACACACAATTACATATTACATGTGGTTACTGTGTGTGTATTGTACACTCAGTATCATTAAACACACACACACACACACACACACACACACACACACACAATTACATATTACCTGTGGTTACTGTGTGTGTATTGTACACTCAGTATCATTAAACACACACACACACACACACACACACACACACACACACACACACACACAATTACATATTACACGTGGTTACTGTGTGTGTATTGTACACTCAGTATCATTAAACACACACACACACACACACACAATTACATATTACATGTGGTTACTGTGTGTGTATTGTACAATCAGTATCATTAAACACACACACACACGTCTTCCAAAAAATAGGACTTAAAAATATTATGAATAATAAACTGCATTTATACTTTAATAAAGCCTCTATAGAGCAGTAAAGAACATGTTGCACTATAGATTAGGTATTTATTACATTAATGTGTTATCTTTGTGTTTTAATAATCTTTATATTATTAATTAATAAGCTTTAGGACTGTTTTTTTTTTTTTGTAATGGCAATATTTTCTGTAATGTAAAATTGATATGCTTTTGTGTGAAGTCATTATTTACTCAGTAATTAAACTGTAGTATTTAAATAGTTAATAAAAGACTAATATAGTTATTTAAAATAGTGTTTTAAATCATTAATAATTATCAGTACGACCATTTTGTGTTTAAATTGTGTATAAACTTTATTATTCATTATTTTATTACTATGAATAACACAGTTGATGCTTTTGTATGAAACTGGTGATGTGGGTGTAGGTTTGGTTTTGTGTCACTAGGTGGATCCACTAACACAGTTCATTTAAACTTTCATGTAAATTATATAAACCCAAACCCAACAATATAAACCCAAAATAAACAAGCACTAACATGTTTTACCAGATCAACTTCATTTCTTCCAAAAAGATCTGAAATACTGATTTGTCTGACCACAATAAACGTTTCCACTGTGTGATGGTCCATCTCAGATACTGCTGAGCACAGAGAACCTGACACCACTTTTGGACATGGCTAACAAAAGACAGGCATGGCCAAAGTCAGGCCCGCAGGACAATCATGACCTGAGGTCGGATTTTATATGACCCACGTCTTCTGTCTTAAGTTGCATTAGTTGTGGCCCGCTAGCACAGTCAAATAGAAAAAAATAATAATTATACTAATTTAAGATGCAATTCTCCTTTTTACTAATTGGTGGCAGCAACACTGTAAGTACACATTCATGAGAAGTGACAAAAGCGTGAATGAGACTCGTTGAGGTGATAAAAGCAACACAGGTTGTACAAACAACGATTAACGGGAACAAAATGTAACGTGACGTATTGTACTAAAACAACGACCTAAGAATTTGAGTGATGGAGAGAACTTATGCCCAGTAATAATTTAGAGAAACTCAGAGTTCCTGTGTCATTCTTTTAGTACATAAAGCCACGTTAAGTTTTATTTTTGTAAATGTACCCCGTCTTATTTTACAGAGTTTCTGAAAGTTTTAAAGTTCAGTTAGAAATTCAGATAGCTTTTTCTGTATGTTCTGATTTGTTCACCTGAATGCGTACATTTAGTTGTTATTCACTGTGTGAAATGATTAAATAACAGCGTATTTATATGCATATTTTATTATTTAAAATAATGTCATCAGGGACTGTTGTCTCCCGCGTACTTTCACATGATCAAATCTGGCCCTCCTAGAAAAAAGTTTGGACACCACTGACATAAGGCTTCTTTTACACAGTAAAGTTTTAAATTGCATTTGTGCATGTAACTCCGTATTGTTGTGCTTTACAAAGGTTTACCAATATAATCCCTCACCCATGTGGTTATATCAGCTACTGATAAATAATGATTGTAGATACAGTTTTATCTGAGGGATTAGAGATCACTGGTGTTCAGTTTAGGCTTGTGCTCTTGACAATGACCCGAAGCACACACCCCAAAAGAACAAAGGAGTGGCTTTAGAGAAAGTCTGTGAATGATCTTGAGAGTCCACACCTGAATCCAGTGGAGCATCTGTGGAAGGAGATGAAAATGGCTGTGTACAAATGCTCCCCATCCAACCTGATGGAGTTTGCAAGGATATGCCAAGAGGAATGTCCAGAAACAAGTGTGCCAAAAGCTCGTAGCTTCTTTCCCAAGATGCACTGAAGCTGTAATTGCTGCCAAGCATGCATCATCCAAGCTTTAAGCTAAGGGTGTGTACAGATACGTAACCCCTAAATAAAGGATTTATGTCTGTAAAATAAAATTACATATTTTCTAAACCCTGTTTTCACTTTGTATTTATTGGTGATTGTGTGTCAATGTCTGACGCAAAAATTCTATTATAGAATGAGTCTGTAACATAATTAAACATGGAGAAGGTAAAAGGGGTGTGCAGACTTTCCAGCTTGACTGTATATACCCTTCCAATATGCTGTTAAAACACAGAACACATAAGTGCAAAATAATATGATATACACAAGTGCAGATAAAATAAAAACAGTATAATAAATACAAAGACCTACAACAAATACACAAGAAATTTCTAATCTAAAGAGACTGAGAGGGACAGGACCAGAGACAAGAGTGGTGTTGGTCAGTACGTGGTTCAGAGCAGGGGAGGCTTTCTTCCAGTGTTAAACTAGCTGTGACCTGTCTGTGACCTGTCTGTCTGTCGGAATATCGTAGTCCAATCAGTGTCGAGTTGTGTTCCGTACAGTACGGACTAAAGTCTGATTGAAAATCGACTCTTATGTTAAAGCTTTTTTTTTTTTCGAACTGCAGGCACTGCAATGCATTTTGAGTGCAATGCAAAATGAGTTCCGGGAGGGCTCACACTTACGTGCTTGGGCTGGCACTTTTCTCACTGCCCCACTAAGCAACGCAGTCCAGAACCGGGGCTGCATGTCAGTGTGAAGATGGATTATGTAAAAATATTGTTTGCACTATTGAGAAAAAATGTTACATGATGTTCTTTATGTTGTTTTGCCTAAAATATGGTTCTGATTTATTATTACAAATAATGAAAATAATAAATGTTAAATAGCCTAAATAAAACATTCTGATAATGTTCCTATGATGGTGTAAGACGCGTTATTTTTTTTATAAGTGCAATCCTAACCGCCTACCCCCTGCTCAGGTAAACACCCGCCACCTCACCCCACCCTATGCCTTCCACCAACCCGTCAGCCCAGGGTGTTCCTTATTTCCAGTTCTGAAAGTTGGCAACCCTAATTGGAGCAGCTAGCGATCTCATCAACATGACTACCATTACCTCAGGATCTGCTGCACCTAAAATAAAATGCTATTTGATGAAGACTGAATTAAATTGTTAGTGTGAAGGCTTTACTTCATTTTATGATTAATAGTAAAGCTGGTCTCTCTACAATGCAGCTAACTATATACCAAAATGCATTAGTAATTTCATACTATTTTTCAAATCAATGCAGTCTGCAAATGGAGGGGAACGTTCAGGACTCCCCAAAGACTTCAGCCAAAAGCAAAAGCAGTTTCTCTGTCAAGTCATTTCTGAAACGTCTTTTCAGGGTAAGTCATGATCATTTGAGAAGCAAAAATCAAAGATCATATTCAAATACAAGAACTTGGACATAACTGTGTGTTTATGTTTTCCTGAGTAGAAGAAGAAGAAAATTCCATTAACAAGAAAATGTTGAAGCTGTCAGCACTACAGAAAGGTAATAAAAGTGCAGAAGACTGAAAACTTTAGATATATGATTTTAAGCAACAGATGGATATGAGCAAAATGTTCATGTATTTTTTAAGCTTGTTTATGACCTTGAGTACAGCTAGACAGCATGTCGTGTTCTATTATATCTTTTATTGTAAAATTCTTTAATTCTTAGTTTAAACAGACAGAGAAGTGTAATCATTTATTCTGTGTTAAAAATGGCATGTTGTGCTAATTTCCATGTGGTTTATAATGATGAGATGTCACCCTGTCTGTCTGTCTGTCTGTCTGTCTGTCTGTTTGTCTCTCCAAACTATAGTGTAACGGATGTGTGTAGGGTGGATGAAGCCCAGAGTGAAAAGGCTAAAACACCCACACCAGTCCTCTCAGATGACAGAAAACAGCAGCTACAGGACAGAGGGTAAGAAATGCAGCAGCGTATATTTGTACGTTCATAAAGGTTATTACTGAACATGAACCCTGATTAGTATTGTGTTTGTGTCTGTCTGATTTAATTGCAGTTTTGAAAACTTGGGAAACAGCTGCTACGTAAATGCCAGTATGCAGTGCCTGTTCAGCGCAGAATCTTTCTGCAAACAGCTCATGAAGAACATAAATGAGGACATGCCAGATGAATCAGCCAACCTTACCGGGTAGAGAAGAAGAAACAGTTTTCTCAGTTTATTTATTATTTACTATTCAATTTCTTATTTTAGATTATGAATGAAGAGAATGCTGATCTGGTAAAGTGTGTTTTGTGCTTTTGCAGATGTTTTGCAAAGCTGTGGTCCATGAGAGAGAGAGAGCTCTGATTGGTCCACCAAAAACTCTCGTCTTGAAATTGATCGAGGCAGCTGCGCTTAACAACCCTGAATTTACACCTTACACTCAGAATGTAAGAAAACGCAACACAGACACCCTGAACATGATTGTTTTGTGTTTTAAGATGTGAAATGAACTCCGCTAACACAGTTGCAGGTAAGATTGAAATGTTTAAATGTTTAGGATGCTCAGCAGTTCATGTTCCACTGAAATGGAGCAAACCATGAGTGGCGCAGGGGACGTGGCTGTTGAATCCACAGTCAAAAAGAACTTCAACTTTCAGCTCTTGTGTATCATCACATGTAAAGGGTGAGAACCACTAATAAACTAAATGTTTACGTTCTTTCATTTGTTCTATTTTCACTAGAAATGACATGTCCACTTTGTGTGTGTAGATGTGGAGCTGAGAAAACCAGGATTGAGAACTATAACCACCTCTCACTTGGTCTTGTGCCTCAGGAATCCATCAAAGACGGCCTAAATATATTTTTTAGGGTAAGTAGCACACACATCCATGCAAGTTCCAGTATGTACACAGTGGACAGGGCACTAATGCATTAAATGATGTCACACTCACACTAAAACCAGACTGAATTTTCCCTCAACTTTGCATTAAGTGTGTGTGTGTGTGTGTGTGTGTGTTGCTCACTCTCCATGATACTGAAAGTTTTCGGATTTGAATATCGATAATAAACAGCTTTTATTACGAGTTATGATTAATTCTCTCTACTGATGTGATGCTGAATGGGTTGATTAGATTACAGCCAATAAGAACTGTGCAGAAATAAAAGACTCGGTTCCTTTTGTTCATTTCAAAGATCCGTTCAATAGAATCGGATCGTTGGCGAACGACCCATCACTAGTATATCTGCAGTTAGCACTGAGCATGTGAGTGAGAGGGGAGCGCCTGTTTAGCGGAGCAGCCTTGTGATGTCAGGAACAAGATCAGTGAGATTCAAACACAGATCTGCTCTGACAAAAGCGAGAGAGCTACTGATAACTTTACTGAGAACTTTACTGAGAACTTTACTGATAACTTTACTGAGAACTTTACTGAGAACTTTATAGACGTAATGAAGTACAGTGTCTGTGTAGCCCCGAATATTTTTAAAAACACATTCGTTTTAATTAAACTGTTTTTATTAAAATAGAATTATAACTTTGAAACAGATTTTGTTAGTAATTTACACATTTTGTTTAATATTTTTTTTATTTAAAATTATTAAATGATTAATTTTTTCGGTGCATGTAATTACTTTTCCGAGATTATCTGGCGTACCACCTCGTGCTGCTTCACGTACCACAGTTTGAGAACCACTGGACTATTCCATGAATTATTCTTTATTCTTTATTTTTCTCTCTTTATCTGTATAATTTCATGCTGAGGCCTTCATGCATTTAAAGGACCCCTCCTGCCTAGGGTCTGCTTTATCTCAGATCTATCCAATTAGGAAAAGAACTAAGCTAAGTGAATTCTAGCAAAGACAATCCAACATGTTGTAATGTTTATGAATAAAATCCTCAGACAGACTGTCCGGGTAAGTCTACCAGTTATGTATCATTTCTATTTTAATACTGTGTTGGAGATGTAGTGTTAAGAATGATGTTATACCAATATTCTGAACACAAAGCTAAAGAACATTTGTACTGCATGTTTAAATCACATGTATTGATTTCTGAGTATTAGAGCTGTTTAATCTATATAATCAGTATTTAGATTTTGTTCTGTTATTATGTTAGTGATATTAAAAGTTCACTTTTACAATCAGATACGTTTTAAGATTACTTTGTGTAATAAAACTCTTCCCACACTAAGAGCAATGCTATGGTTTCTCTCCAGTGTGAATGCGCTGGTGTCTTTTAAAATGACTCTGTTGACTAAAACTCTTCTCACACTGTGAGCACTGATACGGTTTCTCTCCAGTGTGAATGCGCTGGTGTGTTTTCAGATAACTCTGTGTATTAAAACTCTTTCCACACTGTGAGCACTGATACGGTTTCTCTTCAGTGTGAATGCGCTGGTGTTTTTTTAGATCACTCTGTGTATTAAAACTCTTCCCACACTGTGAGCACTGATACGGTTTTTCTCCAGTGTGAATGCGCTGGTGTCTTTTAAAATGACTCAGTTGATTAAAATTCTTCCCACACTGTAAGCACTGATATGGTTTCTCTCCAGTGTGAATGCGCTGGTGTCTTTGAAAATGACTCAGTTGATTAAAACTCTTCCCACACTGTAAGCACTGATATGGTTTCTCTCCAGTGTGAATGCGCTGGTGTATTTTGAGAGGACTTTGATGATTAAAACTCTTCCCACACTGTGAGCACTGATATGGTTTCTCTCCAGTGTGAATGCGCTGGTGTTTTATTAGATCACTCTGTGTATTGAAACTCTTCCCACACTGTGAGCACTGATATGGTTTCTCTCCAGTGTGAATGTGCTGGTGTATTTTGAGATCACTCTGTGTATAAAAACTCTTCTCACACTGTGAGCACTGATATGGTTTCTCTCCAGTGTGAATGCGCTGGTGTATTTTGAGATTACTCTGTTGATTAAAACTCTTCTCACACTGTGAGCACCGATATGGTTTCTCTCCAGTGTGAATGCGCTGGTGTATTTTAAGATTACTCTGTTGATTGAAACTCTTCTCACACTGTGAGCACTGATATGGTTTCTCTCCAGTGTGAAAGTGCTGGTGTTTTTTGAGATGACTCTGTGTATTAAAACTCTTCTCACACTGTGAGCACTGATATGGTTTCTCTCCAGTGTGAATGCGCTGGTGTATTTTGAGATGACTCTGTGTATAAAAACTCTTCTCACACTGTGAGCACTGATACAGTCTCTCTCTAGTGTGAATGCGCTGGTGTATTTTGAGATTACTCTGTCGATTAAAACTCTTCTCACACTGTGAGCACTGATATAGTTTCTCTGAAGTGTGAATGCCCTGGTGTCTTTTAAAATGACTCTGTTGATTAAAACTCTTCCCACACTGTAAGCACTGATACGGTTTCTCTCCAGTGTGAATGCGCTGGTGTTTTTTGAGATTACTCTGTCGATTAAAACTCTTCTCACACTGTGAGCACTGATATGTTTTTTCTCCAGTGTGAATGCGCTGGTGTCTTTTAAAATGACTCTCATGATTAAAACTCTTCCCACACTGTGAGCACTGATACGGTTTCTCTCCAGTGTGAATGCGCTGGTGTCTTTTAAAATGACTCTCATGATTAAAACTCTTCCCACACTGTGAGCACTGATACGGTTTCTCTCCAGTGTGAATGCGCTGGTGTATTTTGAGATTGCTCTGGTACCTGAAGCTCTTCCCACACTGGGAGCAGACGTTTCCTTCTCTCTGTGTGGGACTGAGAGACGTGTTAATGCTGACAGTACCAGAGGACGTTTGCTGATTACTGGAGCTTCTGGTGGGCGTCAGATCCTCATGTTCAGTCTTAATCTTCACCACAGTCTCATATTTAACATGGTTGCAGCTCTTGATGTGATTGTGGAGCTGATTTTGGGTTGTAGAGGAACATGGACACGAGAAGCAGCAGAAATCCTTGTTCAGTTCTGAAGCAGAAAATAATCAAATACATTTATAACATTATCAATAATCAAATACATTTATAACATTGTAAATCATCAAATACATTTATAACATTATGAGTCATCAAATACATTTATAACATTATAAGTCATCAAATACATTTATAACATTATAAATCATCAAATACATTTATAACATTATAAGTCATCAAATACATTTATAACATTATAAACAATCAAATACATTTATAACATTATAAATAATCAAATACATTTATAACATAAATAATCAAATACATTTATGAGACATTGATAAATCATCAATTGGGTGCTTCTGGATGTTTGTTGAATACATTGTATAGACATTATAGAGTATAACATAGATTTATAGAATATAAATAATCAAATTTACATTTATGAAGTTAATAGTCAAATACATTTATAACATTATAAATGATCAAATACATTTATAACATTATAAATAATCTAATACATTTATAACATTATGAATAATCTAATACATTTATAACATTATAAATCATCAAATACATTTATAACATTATAAATAATAAACATATTTATAACATTATAAATAATCAAATACATTTATAACATTATAAATAATCGAAAACATTTATAACATTATAAATAATCAAATACATTTATAACATTATAAATAATCAAATACATTCATAACATTATAAATAATAAACATATTTATAACATTATAAATAATCGAAAACATTTATAACATTATAAATAATCGAAAACATTTATAACATTATAAATCATCAAATACATTTATAACATTATAAATAATCAAATACATTTATAACATTATAAATAATCAAATACATTTATAACATTATAAATAATCAAATACATTTATAACATTATAAATAATAAACATATTTATAACATTATAAATAATCAAATACATTTATAACATTATAAATAATCAAATACATTTATAACATTATAAATAATCAAATACATTTATAACATTATAAATAATAAACATATTTATAACATTATAAATAATCAAATACATTTATAACATTATAAATAATCAAATACATTTATACCATTATAAATAATCAAATACATTTATAACATTATAAATAATCGAAAACATTTATAACATTATAAATAATCGAAAACATTTATAACATTATAAATCATCAAATACATTTATAACATTATAAATAATCAAATACATTTATAACATTATAAATAATCAAATACATTTATAACATTATAAATAATGAAATACATTTATAACATTATAAATAATAAACATATTTATAACATTATAAATAATCAAATACATTTATAACATTATAAATCATCAAATACATTTATAACATTATAAATAATAAACATATTTATAACATTATAAATAATTAAATACATTCATAACATTATAAATAATTAAATACATTTATAACATTATAAATAATCAAATACATTTATAACATTATAAATAATCAAATACATTTATAACATTATAAATAATGAAATACATTTATAACATTATAAATAATCAAATACATTTATAACATTATAAATAATCAAATACATTTATAACATTATAAATAATTAAATACATTCATAACATTATAAATAATTAAATACATTTATAACATTATAAATAATAAAACACATTTATAACATTATAAATAATAAAGATTGTTAGTAAATGTTAAACTGAGATCTGATGCTAAAGTCCTGTAACGTGATTCATCCTGCATTCATCATTTCCTGCTCACACTGATCTGCATGAGCACAATACAAGCTTTCACTGTATGATGCTTCATCCCAGCTGCCTCTGATTCTATTCAATCCAAATCTTATTTTACTCAAGATAAAAAATATCTTACTGAGTTCATCTTTATCTTCAGCTTCTTCCTTCTTCACAGGCTTCATCTGGAAACCTCCACACTGTTGGTCCACTGGGGTGAGGTGTTCCTCAGAGGTGAGGTGTTCCTCAGGGATTAAAGATCCTTCACCTGAAATGTTTTTGTTTTGTGAAGAAAAAAAAAAAGGTTGTTATTGTTGGTATTAAGCACTTAAGTTAGAACTAACAGACACGTACTTCTATACTATCTGTCAAAAAAGACGATCTATAAACCTTTGTTCAAACAGGGTTTCAGCAGATTTAATAATAATAATAATAACAACAATAATACAACCCCAAATAAAAAACAATACTTGGGACAGTATGGAAAATAATAAATCACAGAGTTTCTTACACTGACTTTGACTTTTATTTGATGTCAGACAGGATGAAGCTGAGATATTTCATCTTTTATCTGCTCAACTTCATTTCATTTATTAATAAACATCCATTCCTGCATTTCAGGTCTGCAACACATTCCAAAAAAGGTTGAGACCGTTCTCTATTGGGGACAGGTCAGGACTGCAGGCAGGCCAGTCCATTACCCATACCCTCTTCTTCCTCAGCCACGCCTTTGTAATGAGTGCAGCAGGTGGTGCAGCACGCTGTCCATTTTTCCATTAAAAGACCTGAAATGCTGATTCATCTGATCACAGTACAATGCATGCACCCGAGCGTCTCACCAGGCTTAGCGATCTAGTGTTTATTTATTTGCCAATTTACTGCGTTTTCACTTAAATCACTCGTGTGAACTACACATACGACAGACAGACGCTGATGGACATTCATTTATACCGCTTTAAGTGTTGTTTTGGACCGTCCATTCAAATTCAACCAGCTACTTCCAGAGGTGAGCAGAACACCGCGTCCAAGTGAGCTGTTCATCCCAACAGGAAGAGCCAAAACAGGGGTAAATGTGGAGGATAGTGCGCTAAGCTAAAACTACCTTGTATCTTCCTTGCCAATATGCCATGACAAAATAAAAATCTGGACCCTGACACAGAAGAGGATCATGGACTGCAGCTAAACCACAGTGTGGTGGAACTGATGAAGAGCTTCTGTGGTGGTGTTTACCTTTATGTAAACAAAACCTGGTGCATGGACTCTGTCATAGTTAATACCTACTGCTCTGTTGACCTGGAATACCTGGTTATAACGTGTAGACCCTTTATAACCAGGTATTATAACCACCAGAGGTTTCCTGCATTGTTACTGCTGCAGTTTATATCCCTCCAGATGCTAATGCTAACGCAGATATAAAAGACCTTTGTGAACCCAGATAGAGTCTTTATTGTTTCTGGGGACTTTAATCACTGCAGTTTAAGATCTGGACTTCCAAAGTTTCATCAGAAGCTACACCCCTCCCCTACCTGGGTCAGTCTGATCACCTGTCTTTGTTCCTGCTCCCCAAGTACACCCCAGTCATCAGACGTCTGATACCCACAATAAGGACAGTTAAGATCTGGACGGAAGCTGCAGACTCATCTCTCCAGGACCATCAGCACAAACAATCATGTATATATTAAATATATCAGCTTATATACTCGACTTTATTTATTCTCATTCATTACCCAATCATTCAGCCACTTGTATTCACCTGGCATTACTCTGTAATTATATACTAGTCTACACACTGTACAGTCAGCATTATCTGTTTAATATTCTTTACTTCTGTCTCCTCATTTCACTCACCTGCTCACTTATGCACTAAAATACACAAATATTACAAGTAATTCAGACACGACCAAATTAGGAGAAATAATTTTATAAAAACGTTATAAAAATATCTTACTGAGTTCATCTGTATCTTCAGGTTCTTCCTTCTTCACAGGCTTCATCTGGACACCTCCACACTGTTGGTCCTCTGAGAAGAGCAGTTCCACAGAAGCAACAAGTTCTGGAGGGATTAAAGTGACTTCACCTGAAATTCATCAATATGAGAAGAAGAAACTCAACAACTGGAGGAAACTGAAGGTTGTGGGTTTGATTTTATAATCACAAATAAATCCTAGTTAGATTAAAACTGAAATCCAGACTGGAGTGTAGCAGCACAGGACAGTACAGTACAGTACAGGTTCTAATCCCACTATCCACTTTCTCTTATTACTGATTAGTGACTCCAATACTAACTGTACTGTACCATACTGTACTGTACCACACTGTACTGTACCACACTGTACTGTACCATACTGTACTGTACCATACTGTACCACACTGTACTGTACCATACTGTACCACACTGTACTGTACCATACTGTACCACACTGTACTGTACCATACTGTACTGTACCATACTGTACCACACTGTACTGTACCACACTGTACTGTACCACACTGTACTGTACCATACTGTACTGTACTATACTGTACTGTACCGCACTGTACTGTACCACACTGTACTGTACCATACTGTACTGTACCACACTGTACTGTACCACACTGTACTGTACCATACTGTACTGTACCACACTGTACTGTACCATACTGTACCACACTGTACTGTACCACACTGTACTGTACCATACTGTACTGTACCACACTGTACTGTACCATACTGTACTGTACCATACTGTACTGTACCATACTGTACTGTACCGCACTGTACTGTACCACACTGTACTGTACCATACTGTACTGTACCACACTGTACTGTACCGCACTGTACTGTACCACACTGTACTGTACCACACTGTACTGTACCACACTGTACTGTACCATACTGTACTGTACCACACTGTACTGTACCACACTGTACTGTACCACACTGTACTGTACCATACTGTACTGTACCACACTGTACTGTACCACACTGTACTGTACCACACTGTACTGTACCATACTGTACTGTACCACACTGTACTGTACCACACTGTACTGTACCACACTGTACTGTACCATACTGTACCACACTGTACTGTACCATACTGTACTGTACCACACTGTACTGTACCACACTGTACTGTACCATACTGCACTGTACCATACTGTACTGTACCACACTGTACTGTACCACACTGTACTGTACCACACTGTACTGTACCATACTGTACCACACTGTATTGTACCATACTGTACTGTACCATACTGTACTGTACCACACTGTACTGTACCACACTGTACTGTACCATACTGTACCACACTGTATTGTACCATACTGTACTGTACCATACTGTCTGGTGGAAAAGTGGCATCATGCTCCACATTTACTTACAGAAGAAATCATCATCATCTTCATCCTCCTCCTTTTGTATTATTTTCTTCTGGAATTCTTCATTTTGTGGATCCACAGGGGTGATGTGTCCCTCTTCTGCTGACTGCATTATTAAAGCTCTAATAGACAGACAGACAGACAGGCTTTAGACTTTCTTAAAACAGACTTCTTTAGACTGTTGTAATTGGTTGTTTTTATTGTTATGAACTGAAGCTGGTCTGTACACAACCAAACTGACACTTTGCTTAAGTTTGTCATCCCATTATTTCAAATTCCTACAGTAAATGATCTCAAAATCACAAACATGAGATCAAAAAATCACTTACTAGAGTAAGTGTTCTTCATGATCATAGGATTTTTAAAAAGTGGTATTAACACAACCGAAGACACTTCACATGAGTTTGAGATCCGATCACAACAAATTCCTACAGTAAAAATGTCTAAAATGTATTTCATTAATAACAGAGTCGATGCTCTTCTTGAAGTGAGTGGATCAGAACATGGTAAATAAAGTTTATTAAACTGTAAACAGCAGTTTTACCCTCTTCAACGCTTCGGGTACCGTAATACATGGTTTAGACACGCAGTAAAACATTTAGTGTAGATGGCGCAGTGATAATTCAACAAAGTTCCACTATGAACAAAGTTTAAAAAAATATCACGTGTTTATATAAAAATGTGAGATTTAATCATGAAGAAACTCAATCAGTTCCGCTCAATTTATTCATTTAGACGGATCGGTTCAAATGAATCGGTTCATCAGTACTGAATCATGTGCGATACTAACAGCGAGGAGCAGATAATACTTTGTTTAAATAAAAGTGGAGTTAAAGCTCCTCAAATTCTCAGTGATGTTTTATTATGAACTGTAGTTTTATTATGAATTAGAATGTAGTTATAATGAAATATAAGGGTTATAATTAAATGCATATTTTACTTACAGATGAGGCTCTACAGTACAAACACAGCAGCTTCTTGTTCTTATGATGATTAATGGCGGATGGCAGAACAACTTAAGACGCACCAGCGCCACCAACTGGACTGGAGTTAAACAGCAGCTCAGCAATAATAAATCTCCACTAGTACATCTGTATCTCTCTATTAGCGAGGAGTTAATGTGTGTTTATATCACTTCATGTATCTATACGTATTCTATTAATATTCATAAGCATGCACACACACACACATACACAACACACACACATGCTTCCACGTTCACATGTTTTTGCTGTATGTGTTATGTAGATAATATTTAGGTGATTTGATGTATTTTTTATGTTGTTGAGCTTTGAATGTTATTTTTGCTTCACTGTATGTATGGTGCATCATTAAACTGTTATACATTATTTTATTCTATTTTGTTAGATGAGATGGTTTGTCTTTGTATTTTAAAGGACAGCTAACGATAGTGATCCGACTCTTTTAAGTATTGTGTATAACATATAAAATGTTGACTTCATCAAAAAGAATCGACTCCCTTAGCTTCCAACTGCTCATTGCTGAGTACAATCAAATTAGTGAATCGACTCTTTCGAGTCTATTCCTGTCGTTTCACTTAAAGAACCGGATTAGGGAATCGACTCGTTTGATTCATTTGAACGCGCAGACTCACTCGCTCTCCCGCTGTGCGCTTCTCAAACTGAACTGCGTCTTTCTGTACATGAGGAAGAAATCTATGTAGAGATCTCAAATAACATGAACCTGAAGGTCTGAACTTACATTGTAGAAAAGAAAAACAAGCCAGTAGCAGCAGTGTGCACATTAAACCATTTACAGAAGGGTCATTCAAATTTCGAAACAATAATTTCGATGGCTTAAAGCCTTGTATCTCCGCCGTCCAATCACTGATTGTAAATCTGAAAACTGCCCCAGGTAGCTGACAACCCAGGCTAAAAGGCAATATCATTGGTCAAGCGGTTTGTGTCGTGGCTGGTTTGCATATTTAATGAGAAGGCGGAGAATTTATTTTTTTCATTCGCCCCGCCCTCACACGGAGCGCTGCTGAGACAGTCGACTGGATAACAACACAGAAAGAGAAATTCTGTCAGTGAAATGAGGTAAGATTTATTTTAAAACTGTTTATTAGTGTTATTACTTTTCATTTCTACTCAGAAAACTTAGCTTTAATGGTAAAATTGTAATATTATTAGTGTTCACGCTTTGTAAAAGCTGAGGTGAGTTTGAGACTTGCGTTCTAAGTTTAGTCAGTCAGCTGAACAGCTCTCCTTTCTGAATCGATTGTAATGTTTTTTATGTCCATCTAGATGGAAATAAATACGTGTGGAGAGTTTATCAGATACCTTTTTAGTCTCCTTTGTTTAGTAGTTTGTAAAGTATGCAGCAGTTTTACACAAATAAGTGATTAGTAGTGAACCTAAGCTAAGCTAAGCTACCGGAGCTGTTTGTTGCATCCTGCAGCCATGTGGTTTGAACAGGGTGCTCAACTAAGTCCAAAGTTAGATTTTATACATGTAATCTTGAAATCAGTTCTAGCTTACTTGTTTTACTTCAATACTGTCTAAAGTCTGCTTAGAAATCACCTTAGCTTTGCTCATAATAGCATTACATTTTGCATTGCATGCATTTAGCATGACTGGCTAAAGTAATCTGAGGCAGAAATGTGGATAACATGTCAGTCTGGGCAATTTATAACCTTTATTTCCATGGTATATTTTATCTGTGGTAATTTGTACTTATAACAGAGAAATATTATTTTATCTATAAAATATTTCTGTCAAATTTGCATCATTTTCTAAAAAATGTCTGCATTTATTTGAAAGAGACTAAAGTATGCTATGCTACCATATATAGGTGCATATAGGTAGATAACATATCAGTCTGGGCAATTTATAACTTCTTTTTTTACCATAGTATATTTTTTTCTGTGGTAATTCTTACTTGTATCAGTGAAATATAGTTTTATCTATAAAATATTTCTGTCAGATTTGCATAATTTTCTAATGTATTGCAAGAAATATTTGAAAGGGACTAAAATATGGTATCAAACTTTTTTTGAAAGCTTTTTTTGAAAGCATACAGGTGCATAACATTTCAGTCTGTGACTATTTACAACATTTTTAAATATAACCATAGCATCAAGTTTTTTCTTGTAATTATTGCTTCTCTTAGATAATTATTGTTTTATGTGTAAACCATGTGCCAGATTTGAGAAACTTTTGTCATATGTATTGGTTCAGTGTACTTGAGTTTACTTCTAAACATGAGCCTGTGGACATTAGCTTCTCTGGCAAAAACATAGAGTATTTGTGATTGAATTCTACATATATGTAATTATTTTTTAAAATAACATCACTGTCACCACCTTTATTCACTGTAATCTCTTTTCTTTTATTATTATGACATGGATGGAGACAAGGCTCAATATGCACGCCTTATGGAGTCTCTGAAGAGGAGACAGCGGCTAGGCCCTGACGAGCTTAGACTTATTGCTGAACATGACAGCGATGAAGATCATGAAGGCATGACCATTGAAGAGGAGGACTTCATGGACATGGAGCTCTTGGATGAAGGGGAAGAAGAGGATGAAGAGGAGCAAGATGAGCAGAGGGATCAACCAACAACCTCCTATCGGTAAATGCATGTATTCCAATAGTGTGTATTTGTAAATGTGTGTGTGTACATATATGCTGACAATAAATGTCAGCATTTGCATCCACACACACAATCAGGGCTGCCAACAAAAAGTTAAAATTAACAAAAGAGTACAAACTGAGATTATGATTTTTACTAATGTTTGCTTTCTTTTATGGGTTTGGTTAGTCTTTCTTGTCCCATGTCAGGTAGGAAGCGGAAACGCTTTCCTGACTCTGTATCCTTTCCTTCCTATGCTGATGTAGACACAGAAGCACCAAAGCCCATACCATTTAATCCCTCTCGTCCAGTAGGCATAGATCTGGAAAGTGTGCATAGGGCTGTACGGTCAGCCACAAGTACCTTGCGTGAAATAGACTTCTTCAAGTTGTTTTTCACGTACACCATCGTTGCCGAGATTTGCCAGTTTACAAACTCTAAGGGGTGGGAGCTTGTACTGAATAGGCCGTCTTATGCGAACCATCATGGGGCATGGGAAGAAGTGACCCCGGATGAATTCTACCGGTTTCTTGGGCTCCTTATTTACATGGGTTTCACGTCCCTGCACAGCATTCACAGATATTGGGGAACCAAATCTCTTCAGGGTTCATGGGCCAAGTTATTCATGTCCCGTGACCGTTTCAAGGAATTGATGGCAGCCCTCCATGTTGTAGATCCTGCCACAGAAAATAATCTTGATCATCTTAGGAAGTTGCGTTACCTGATGGACCACCTCAAAACCAAGTGTCAGCAGCTTTTCCAGGCTAATGAAAATCTGAGCATAGACGAGAGAATGGTCAAATCAAAAGGTCGATCAGGATTCAAGCAGTATATGAAGGGCAAACCTACTCGCTGGGGTTTCAAATTGTGGGTCATTGCAACTTCAAATTCGGGATATACCTTAGACTTTGATGTTTACACAGGCAGTCTTGATGGGCGCATAACTGATTTGGCTATAAAAGTGATCGAAGACCTTGTGCAGCCATTTAAAAATCAAGGTCACACAGTATGGTTTGACAACTTCTATACATCACCAACTGTTATGGTCCGACTTAAGGAGTGGGGAATCAATGCTTGTGGGACATGTAGGATTAATCGTAAGAAATTCCCAGTGGATTTCAAAGATGTCAAGAAATGGGAGCGGCAAGCTAACCGTGGTGATAAGAGGTGGTGTAGAATTGACGGAAATGTCTTAGTTGTTCAGTGGAAGGACACGCGAGCAGTTACATGCCTCTCTAATTTTCACAATGCTAATGATTCATCAGAGGTTTCTAGGATGGTAAAGAATGGTGCCACGTGGGACAGAAAAGTAGTCCGTCAACCAGCTGTAGTAAAGGACTACAATAAACACATGGGAGGTGTTGACAGGTCTGATCAAATGTTAAACACATACAATCTGCTTCAGAAAACTCAAAAGTGGTGGAAAACACTTTTCTTCCATTTTGTGGACATAGCCGTCGTTAATAGTTTCATTTTGTTTCAGGACTGGCATCATTCCAATCCAGCATCACGTTATGGGTTTAGTTCAGCAGGCTACAGCCAGATAAACTTTAGGGAAAATCTGTCGTGCCAACTTTCAGACATTTCTATTGATTCAATTTTGCCATCTCAGCTTTCAGTAGCTCCAACCACTTCCTCATCGTTTTACGTCACCCACATTCCTCGGATAGAGCAAGTATCAAGAAATTGCTGGCTTTGCTACAAAAAATTCAAAAAAGAAAATAAAACAAAGATTGCATGCATGGCTCCTGAGTGCCAAGGTAGAAGATTTTGTTTAGTTGGCAATCGAAACTGTTTTCAGTCTTGGCATTCTAGCGAAGGAGATGAGTTTCGCAGTTAGACCTACACAGGGCTTCTGTCTTCTACTGTCAGTCCCGCTCATCCTTCCTCAACCCCTGTGTTTGTGTATATGTTCTTTGTTTCTCTTTCTCTTCACAGGTCAAAGTTCAGTGTTCATTGGAAGGAGGTAATTTGAGGTAATTATCCATTGTGCATTGTCTGTTAAATATGTTGTAGTGAATTTTTGGCAAAATGGCTTAGATGAGATTTGATATCCTGTTGCCTCAAAACTGTTTACTGAATTGTTCAATGATTATCCTGAACAAATAATTGCTTTTTCTTGTATTGTTGAATTGGATTATTTGAAAGTTTGTTTTATGGAGTGATGTTCTTCAGTAGTGCTGAACTATATTGTATTGTTGTTTTGAAATTATTTATAGAATGAGAAGTGTATATAATTCTAATAAAAATCTTTAATGTTTTTGAACTATACACTGTTGTTAGAGTGCTTATTTTGTCAAATACATTTTATCTGCTGTCTTATTTCAAAAATATGAATGTTGACAATTTAGTAATAATTAAGAAAAAAAGTACACTTTCATTGGTGTATAGTGTATGCTGACATTGGTAAAAAGTGAGGTGAAAAACGAGCTACACGAACATTCTAAATTGCTAAATGACACCTTCTGCTAAATTGATCATAACTTTTGAATAGAAGATGATAGATTCAAAATTATTTTCTTGACAAATGGCTCACAAAATTGCAAACATTTCATCTGTTCTATATTGTTCTCTATATTGCACAGAAATGTGTTAAAAATGTAAGTATTTATGAATTAAATAAAAAACGAGAGATTTTTTTAGGTTGATTTTGAAGGTTTTTTGTAAACATTTATTATATTACACTTGAAAAACATTGTGTTTCATAGAATTTTAAAGAACTGATTCTCCTGGTTATAATGGTGTGTGTATATGCAGGGTTTTTTTTCATAAAAGTACACGTTCATTGGTTTATAGTGTATGCTGACATTGGTAAAAAGTGAGGTAAAAAAGGAGCTACACGGACATTCTAAATTGCTAAATGACACCTTCTGCTAAATTGATCATAACTTTTGAATAGAAGATGATAGATTCAAAATTATTATCTTGACAAATGGCTCACAAAATTGCAAACATTTCATATACTCTATATTTTTCTCTAAATTGCACAGAAATGTGTTAAAAATTTAAGTATTTATGTATGAAATAAAAATTGAGAGGTTTTTTAGGTTGATTTTGAAGGATTTTTGTATAGATTTGGTTATATTACACTTAAATAACCATACTGACTTTTATATCATTTTAAAGAACTGATTCTTCTGGTTATAATGGTGTGTGTATATAGTCTATGCTATGTACGGTATTTACACAATAAGGTTTTTTCTATGACCATGTTACATAGTGTCCGAAAATGGAATGTTCCACTCAGGCATGAAAGGGTTAAACCATTTACAGAAGGGTCATTAAGTTTGGTAAATTGAGATAATTGCATGTTTCTGACCTGAATGAGAGGGGCAGTAAAAAACCTCACACTGCCAGAGACAATGTTTGAAGTCCAGGTTAATAGTACCTGCTAGTTAGAGAAGAATTACTTGTTTGTTAGTTTAAGTCCAGAAGTGGGTGTGGCCCGTACGGGGATCGAACCCGCGACCTTGGCGTTATTAGCACCACACTCTAACCAACTGAGCTAACCGTCCAGTACATCTATTCTCTCTTTATATCTTTGTACGTAATTCTACACTGACCCAATTCAACAGCTGAAACAGACTTTCTTAATCCACATCTAAGAGGTTTTGTGGGTTCTTAATTCTTATATGTCTGAATCAGCCCCGGTTCTGGACTGCTTTGCTTGGGGGGGCAGTAAAACCTAATGAGGGGGCATGTTGATAGTCATGTTTTTGAAGCCAGAAATATATTCAAGGCTTGATTTGTGCATGAATGATGACAGCCAAGCTATTGATACTGGCTTAAAGTGATGTATGAGGTAAAGAAATAAAAATGCATGTTTTCGAACTTAAACTTAAAACCCAATGATTAAAAAATACATGTTGATTATGTAAATGGAGAAAAAAGATTATCTAATTGTATTTCATTTTAATACGCCCCCTTAATTAAATTGCCATTACTAATAGAACAACTCTATTTCTTGAAAGGCTTTAATACAAATTTAAGTCAAAGCTGACAAATGTACCTACACACAGACTGAGAATATTCAAACGTGGAAATAGGAATGAGTGAGAATATTTATATTATTGGGAAATTAAAATATAAAGAAAACAAAAGAATACTAATTCTGTAAAAAAAAAAAAGGGGGGGGGATACTCGTCACATTTCTATTTTGAAAAAGAAAAAAATATGAAAGTACATAAAATAAGGAAAATTTTCCTATCTACTGCACTTTAATGGTAAAAAATCTGGTAAAGTATTGAAGTTTTTATTGATGTTATGAAACGTACTGGTACAATGCAGTATTTATGCACAGTATAACAAATTATGTAAAGACTATAAGTGCAAATGAACAACAGTAATCATATTTTCATTGAACACAACTATACACCTATATATTGTGGCAGTAACACTCCTGCCTTGCAACGAGAAGGTCATGTAAAAATAATGCCAAGTTAAAAATAACGTAACCAAACAAACTATATACAAAAAATGAAATCTCTATATGCACACTGTGGATACAATTATCTAAAACCTTTAGCTGAGCCTGTATTCTAAAATGAACTCAGAACAAAGAATTTACAGAAGCAGTCTTCTGTTTCTTTTAGCAAATAATCTGACAAACTCCTCCATATCAAGCCTATTGGTTATTGACTTTTCATGGCCCAGAATCACTAAATTTCTTTTTCTGTCATGCAGCATTGTGCGATGAAAGGGAGTAAGAACTCTTGACAGTGTAGAGAAAGAGCTTTCACATGATGCTGAGGATACACCTATCACCAGTGCGGTCACATAAAGAGAATGCAGGACAGTGTTTCTACAATGTATATTTATTAAATGAAAAATGCACACAGAAAGACATCAATAAACTTAAGCCTGTGTTAGGAGAACCGTTAGCCTAACCGCTAACGGCTAATAAAATAATTTAAGCAACACCTATGTAAGAGGTAAGTAACATTAAAGCAACGAAAAACCACAGTTAAGCAAATATTACCATGTGGAAGTCAGTTTAAACTCTGTAACTGGTAATACTTTACCAGTATACCTGCCTCTCGCTCACACTAACAGAACATATACTGCCGAACTGAACTGTTTGGGGCAGTCTGCCGATTTTTATATGACTCAAAGAGCCAATCAGGAATAAGCAAGGAAATATCTTCACACTGTAAAACAAAATGCATTTTTGTGATTGGTTCAGAGATAATTTTAAAAATAGCCGTTGCTTGCATTGTGCTTGGGGGGGCAAAGACACAATTTGGGGGGGCAATGCCCCCCTCAGCCCCCCCCTAGCGCCGGCCCTGGTCTGAATTATCTAAACTATATATTTCTTAAAGTTCTTGACTGAGCTTAATGTCACCAACCAGTGAGTGGAGCAGATACGACTCAGGTCCTGCACACAGTAAGTAGTGCTGATACACAGTACCAGCCTGCACACCAGAGGGGCTCCAAACATCAAGTTTTCACTCATTAAATCATGTAGTTTGTAAACTTTGTGGAATGAATGTAGGATTTATACATGTAGATTCTGGGTTTTAGGAAGTTGAGCTACTGTTAATATTTTTTCAATTGAACTAAAAACAACCTGAATTGATGTTTTAATTTACAAGCAAATGTAAAGTATATTTCTATATGAAGAGCATCTGTTTCCAGATAATATACACTGAGGTTTGAAGCATAATGGAGCGGGTTCAGTAATTGTGTAGTTTAAAGGCGACAGTAAGTCTGTGTCTGTTTCTGTTGCTTATTCTGAATTGTGTTTGTAAACTGTGAATTAGTTCTTAATCTGGTCGTGATGTTAGTGAATTAAACCTACATCTCTCTGATGATCTGACCGATGAGCTGTCTGTTCTGACCTACTGCTTAAGCCCGGCTAGCTCAGTCAGTAGAGCATGAGACTCTTAATCTTAAGGTCATGGGTTCGAGCCCCACGTTGGGCGAGTGTCTTCATTTAACATCTACAGAAACCAGAACAGCCGGTCTCCAGTGACTTATCAGGTGGATATTTGTGCTTGTAGGACTGTTGTTTACTGGATGTTTTCAGTTACTTATTTCCACTGTTCTGTGGAGCTACACATTGTTGTTGTGTCTCCTATCCGTTTGATCAACAGGCAGGTTGTGCAATAAAAGACACTCGTCCCTGGGTGGACTCGAACCACCAACCTTTCGGTTAACAGCCGAACGCGCTAACCAATTGCACCACAGAGACACGCTCTTTTTCACACGAGTCACATGACTTGCTAATGTTTACTTCATGCTAATAAACAGTATAACATTTTATTTACGTGTCCAGACCTGCTACACAAACTGTCATTTTTGTCCCTGTTAAAAACTTTAGCTCAGTTAAAGCAAATAAAGACACATTTAAATTTTTCATCTATTATTACAGGTTTAAAGTTGCATAAAACAAATGTTTGCACAAATAATATAAAACCAAAGTACAAAATAAACATTTCACTTATTTTAATGATCTCACAAATCACTTCTCAGTTTTAAAGGTCAAAGGCAGCAGCATTTAGATCAGAACAGCTATTAACATTAAATATCACTAAAGAGGAAATCCTGAACACAGCAATGTAAACCTTTCATTTAAACACAAGCTGCAGTAAAGTTACATAGTTGATCCATGGTAAAAAAAGGAACCTCACAACTCAGCACAATGGTTAAACTGCACAACCCAACAAGTTAAAATAACCCATCATGTGTTCTGTCCAATATTTACACAGTGCTCTCTAATTTTTATATATTACAAAAATGAAATAATAATAATAACTAGAGATTGCATTTCCCGCGTGGCGGGCGGGCGTTTCAGTAGATGTTAAAGGAAGATACTCACCCAACGTAGGGCTCGAAACAACTACCCTAAGATTCAAGAGAGTCTCAAGCTCGAGTGACCGACTGAGCTAGCCAGGCTTAAGCAAAAAGCCAGAACAGACAGCTCATCGGTCAGATCATCAGAGAGATGTAGGTTTAATTCACCAACATCACGAGCAGGGGGGTATTCCAGAAAGCGGGTTAAGTGATTAAACCGGATAAGTTAATTCAGAATTAACGAAAATTTGAGGTTTTCTCATGCAAACCTGGTGTGTCCTTTCCTCCAGTATCTAGTGGAGACCGACATACAATGTTTCCGTTCAAATAAGTATTCATATGATTCCCTCAGCACTACTTACTGTGTGCAGGACCTGAGTCGTATCTGCTCCAGTCGCTGGTTGGCGGCTTTAAGCTCAGTCAAGAACTTATATACAGTGGAGCCAAAAAGTATTTAGTCAGCCACTGATTGTGCAAGTTCTCCTACTTAGAAAGATGAGAGAGGTCTGTAATTTTCATCATAGGTACACTTCAACTATGAGAGACAAAATGATAAAAAAAAATCCAGGAAATAACATTGTAGGATTTTTAAAGAATTTATTTGTAAATTATGGTGGAAAATAAGTATTTGGTCAATAACAAAAGTTCAACTCAATACTTTGTAACATAACCTTTGTTGGCAATGACAGAGGTCAAACGTTTCCTGTAAGTCTTCACCAGGTTTGCACACACTGTAGCTGGTATTTTGGCCCATTCCTCCATGCAGATCTCCTCTAGAGCAGTGATGTTTTGGGGAAACACAGACTTTCAACTCCCTCCACAAATTTTCTATGGGGTTGAGGTCTGGAGACTGGCTAGGCCACTCCAGGACCTTGAAATGCTTTTTACGGAGCCACTCCTTTGTTGCCCGAGCGGTGTGTTTGGGATCATTGTCATGCTGGAAGACCCAGCCACGTTCCATCTTCAATGCTCTCACTGATGGCTTAAAATCTCACGATACATGGCCCCGTTCATTCTTCCCTTAACACGAATCAGTCGTCTTCAATGCTCTCACTGGTGGAAGGAGGTTTTGGCTTAAAATCTTATGATACATGGCCCCGTTCATTCTTCCCTTAACACGAATCAGTCGTCCTGTCCCCTTTGCAGAAAAACAGCCCCAAAGCATGATGTTTCCATCACCATGCTTCACAGTAAGTATGGTGTTGTTGGGATGCAACTCAGCCTCCAAACACGACGAGTTGAGTTTTTACCAAAAAGTTCCATTTTGGTTTCATCTTCATTTGAGTCCCTCTCGGCGTAGTGTGTTACTGATGGTAGCTTTGTTACTTTGGTCCCAGCTCTCTGCAGGTCATTCATCAGGTCCCTCCGTGTAGTTCTGGGATTTTTGCTCACCGTTCTCATGATCATTTTGACACCACGGGATGAGACCTTGACCCAAAGGGAGATTATCAACGGTCTTGTATGTCTTCCATTTTCTTACAATTGCTCCCACAGTTCATTTATTCACACCAACCTGCTTGCCTATTGTAGATTCACTCTTCCCAGCCTGGTGCAGGTCTACAATTTTCTTCCTGGTGTCCTGCGACAGCTCTTTGGTCTTGGCCATGGTTAAGTTTGGAGTCTGACTGTTTGAGGACAGGTGTCTTTTATACAGATAACGAGGTCCAACAGGTGCCATTAATACAGGTAACGAGTGGAGGACAGAAGAGCTTCTTAAAGAAAAAGTTACAGGTCTGTGAGAGCCAGAAATCTTGCTTGTTTGTGGGTGACCAAATACTTATTTTCCACCATAATTTACAAATAAATTCTTTAAAAATCCTACAATGTGATTTCCTGGATTTTTTTTTAAATCATTTTGTCTCTCATAGTTGAAGTGTACCTATGATGAAAATTACAGACCTCTCTCATCTTTCTAAGTAGGAGAACTTGCACAATCAGTGGCTGACTAAATACTTTTTGGCCCCACTGTATATACTTAATATATAGTTTACATGGTTCACACATATAAGAACCCACAAAACCTTTTAGATGTGTATTAAGAAAGTCTGAACATAAGAAATGACTAGACAGTGATGTCTGAAGTAGGACTGAGATCTTGGATCATTAAAATAACATGAAACTGCTGCATTTCTGGTGCAATAACAACCAAATTCAGTTTAGGAGCTGCTTATTTTTACAGATCTTCACTGAAAGTGTGCAGAATCTCAAATGGTTGTTGTGCTGCCATGCAGCTGGTTGAATGGAGTTAGTGTAGAATTATGTACAAAGATCTAACGCAAACAGCTGAACTGGCCGGTTAGCTCAGTTGGTTAGAGCGTGGTGCTAATAACGCCAAGGTCGTGGGTTCGATCCCTGTATGGGCCACACACCCCTTAACGATTAAAGGCGGCATGGTTGAGAGAGAGTCAGGTGAGCATGTGCCGTGTATCAGGACTTTCTAACCTGAGTAATTTAATCACTGCGAGTAAGAATATCATCCTGTTCTTCTGCTGGCTTCATTTCACCTAATGAACGTGGCATGGCCTTTATAAATGCTTACAATCATTTACAAATGGCAAAAATAAATAAAAAAATTAATAAATAAATAAAAAGAGAACTGCTGTGTAATTTAGTGAATTCTTGCACTGCACATGGCAGAAGACTATAAGAAATGTAGACCGTGTAGAATAAAAGTATTAGGAAAGTATGAGGTTAAAAGCATCAGCTTTTATTTATTCTTGAATCATAACAGTTGACCAGATAAAACATGAAATATCTTGAGTTCATATCTTACATTTACAGCATTTAGCAGACGCCTTTATCCAAAGCGACTTACATTACAGTATACCATCTGAGCAACTGAGGATTAAGGGCCTTGCTCAAGGGCCCAACAGCAACAACCCAGCAGTGGTAGGGCTTGAACCAGCAACCTTTGGATTACAAGTCCTGTGCCTTAACCACTATAGTGCTTTCTTTATAATCACACACAGCGTGGACACATTAGCAGTAATGAATTCCAACCTTTCTTCAGTAAAGTTTGAACTCTTGATGTAATCCTCTCATACATGTTTATTATTTGATGTTTTATGTTTATTATTGATTGTGTGTTTCTGTTATTTTCTCCACCGCCTGCATGTATGTATATACCAGCGCGCTGACGTCACAACATCTGTGTAAAGTTACATTTTAGTATCCAGACGAAAACAAAGAAGCAGTTTTCAGAAATCTCTTTATCCTGTTTTCATTAATCATGGGTTTGTGAGTTCGTGTGGATGAGAGAAAAACACAGAAGACTAAAGTGTAAAAAAATCTCCGTGTTGTTGTTGAGGCCTAAATAACGGTGTTAAATCCTTACCGAAAAAATATCAGGTAATAAAATAAATCCTAAACATATCTCCATCAAATACAGATTAATAACATTTACATATTACAAGTTTATATTCACAAACTCACCGTGATTTTCTAGAAAACTTTATATTTCTCTCCACAAAAACCGAAGAGCTCACTTTCACGTTAACTTGATGTAGCCTTCAACTGCTCCTCCAAATCTCTCACTTTCTGAGTTCAAAGTCGCGATTGTAATCTGAAGCTACAAAAGAGAGGATTTTAGTTTTTTAACAGTTAGACATACAGAATCAGACAGTAATAAAACTAATATTTATGTTCTGTGTGAATGATAATAATAAACTGCCTTTATGTGTTACTAAAGAAGAAAAGAAACGCAATATTTATTACATCAAACAATTTGTCTACCATTGAATGCTGCACTCAAACTAGAGGCCGCCTTTTTATTCCCACATTCCAAACTCTCATGCTGCTTCAAGTTCTGTCAGAAAATACCTGCTGTCCTCTCATACAGTCTCCTGCAAGTGTGTGCACCTCTGATCATATTTTATGATGGCATTTCCTGCACATTTTAGTGCACTATTCAGTATACAGTATGTATTGTTGCTGTATGTAGTATACACTATATACTGGTGCAGATGCAGAATGAAGTATACAGTATGCACTAGTGCACTATTCAGTATACAGTATGTATTGTTGCTGTATGTAGTATACACTATATACTGGTGCAGATGCAGAATGAAGTATACAGTATGCACTAGTGCACTATTCAGTATACAGTATGTATTGATGCTGTATGTAGTATACAGTATACACTAGTGCACTATTCAGTATACAGTATGTATTGTTGCTGTATGTAGTATACAATATATACTGGTGCAGATGCAGAATGAAGTATACAGTATGCACTAGTGCACTATTCAGTATACAGTATGTATTGATGCTGTATGTAGTATACAGTATATACCGGTGCAGAATGAAGTATACAGTATACACTAGTGCACTATTCAGTATACAGTATGTATTGTTGCTGTATGTAGTATACAGTATACACTGGTGCAGAATGAAGTATACAGTATACACTGGTGCACTATTCAGTATACAGTATGTATTGTTGCTGTATGTAGTGTACAGTATATACCGGTGCAGAATGAAGTATACAGTATACACTAGTGCACTATTCAGTATACAGTATGTATTGTTGCTGTATGTAGTGTACAGTATATACTGGTGCAGAATGAAGTATACAATATACCTGTACACTAGTGCACTATTCAGTATACAGTATGTATTGTTGCTGTATGTAGTGTACAGTATATACCGGTGCAGAATGAAGTATACAGTAAACACTAGTGCACTATTCAGTATACAGTATGTATTGTTGCTGTATGTAGTATACAGTATATACTGGTGCAGAATGAAGTATACAGTAAAAACTAGTGCATTATTTAGTATACAGTATGTATTGTTGCTGTATGTAGTATACAGTATATACTGGTGCAGAATGAAGTATACAATATACACTAGTGCACTATTCTGTATACAGTATGTATTGTTGCTGTATGTAGTATACAGTATATACTGGTGCAGAATGAAGTAAACAATATACACTAGTGCACTATTCAGTATACAGTATGTATTGCTGCTGTATGTAGTATACAGTATATACTGGTGCAGAATGAAGTATACAGTATACACTAGTGCACTATTCTGTATACAGTATGTATTGTTGCTGTATGTAGTATACACTATATACTGGTGCAGAATGAAGTATACAGTATACACTAGTGCACTATTCAGTATACAGTATGTATTGTTGCTGTATGTAGTATACAGTATATACTGGTGCAGAATGAAGTATACAGTATACACTAGTGCAGTATTCAGTATACAGTATGTATTGTTGCTGTATGTAGTATACACTATATACTGGTGCAGAATGAAGTATACAGTATACACTAGTGCACTATTCAGTATACAGTATGTATTGTTGCTGTATGTAATATACAGTATATACTGGTGCAGAATGAAGTATACAGTATACACTAGTGCACTATTCAGTATACAGTATGTATTGTTGCTGTATGTAGTACACAGTATATACTGGTGCAGAATGAAGTATACAGTATACACTAGTGCAGTATTCAGTATACAGTATGTATTGTTGCTGTATGTAGTATACACTATATACTGGTGCAGAATGAAGTATACAGTATACACTAGTGCACTATTCAGTATACACTATGTATTGTTGCTGTATGTAGTATACAGTATATACTGGTGCAGAATGAAGTATACAGTATACACTAGTGCACTATTCAGTATACAGTATGTATTGTTGCTGTATGTAGTATACAGTATATACTGGTGCAGAATGAAATATACAGTATACACTAGTGCACTACTCAGTATACAGTATGTATTGTTGCTGTATGTAATATACAGTATATACTGGTGCAGAATGAAGTATACAGTATACACTAGTGCACTATTCAGTATACAGTATGTATTGTTGCTGTATGTAGTATACAGTATATACTGGTGCAGAATGAAGTATACAGTATACACTAGTGCACTATTCAGTATACAGTATGTATTGTTGCTGTATGTAGAATACAGTATATACTGGTGCAGAATGAAGTATACAGTATACACTAATGCACTATTCAGTAACCATTATGTATTGTTGCTGTATGTAATATACAGTATATACTGGTGCAGAATGAAATATACAGTATACACTAGTGCACTATTCAGTATACAGTATGTATTGTTGCTGTATGTAGTATACAGTATATACTGGTGCAGAATGAAGTATACAGTATACACTAATGCACTATTCAGTATACAGTATGTATTGTTGATGTATGTAGTATACAGTATATACTGGTGCAGAATGAAGTATACAGTATACACTAGTGCACTATTCAGTATACAGTATGTATTGTTGTTGTATGTAGTATACAGTATATACTGGTGCAGAATGTAGTATACAGTATACACTAGTGCACTATTCAGTATACAGTATGTATTGTTGCTGTATGTAGTATACAGTATACACTAGTGTAAATAATAAATGCTCAGAAACTACAAAAGTAAAGTGTGGTGTTCCACAGGGGTCGGTACTGGGACCGCTTTTAATTACACTCTATATGCTTCCACTAGGAGAAATTATTCATAAACATGGCATAAATTTTCACTGCTATGCAGATGACACACAGCTGTATATATCAGCCAAACCAAATGATACTGACACAATCAGTAAGATAGAAGATTGTGTAAACGACATAAAAAACTGGATGTCGTGTAATTTTCTTTTACTTAACTGTAAGTTAACTGAGGTTTTACTTGTTGGCTCTAAAGCTGCAAGAGACAAGTTGTCTAACCTGGTGCTAAACCTAAACACTTTCTCTGTTACTCCCAGCCCAGATGTAAAAAACGTAGGTGTCACAATAGATTCAGATCTCACTTTTGATACACACGTTAATAATATTACTAGAGTTGCTTTCTATCATTTGCGTAATATTTCTAAAATAAGAAATATACTATCTGTTAATGACGCCGAAAAACTGATCCATGCGTTTATAACTTCTCGGTTAGATTATTGTAATGCTCTTCTAACTGGATGCTCTGGTAGATCCATAAACAAACTCCAGTTAGTTCAAAATGCAGCAGCTCGAGTGAACTAGAACTAAAAAATTTGATCATATTACTCCTGTTCTATCATCTCTACACTGGCTGCCAGTTAAATTCCGCATTGATCACAAAATACTTTTACTAACCTATAAAGCGCTACATGGTCTGGCTCCACAGTATCTGAGTGAGCTTATTAATCACTACAACCCACTTCATTCAAGATGAGTAACCCTACTTGTAGTTCCTAAAATTAAAAAGACCACAGCTGGTGGAAGAGCATTTTCTTACAAAGCTCCAAAACTTTGGAATAATCTTCCTGCCTCTGTTCGGGATTCGGACACAGTCTCAATGTTCAAGTCTAGACTGAAAACATATTTATTTTCTCAGGCTTTTGATTAATATAGACAAAGGCGCAGAGCTTGGGGGTTCTTGGTCATAGAAACTTGTGGTGATCAGGGATGCTGGGTTGCTGTCGTTCTGCCTCTCTTGTCCGATCACTCCGGTTTGGGTAGGAGAGGTGGGCGCTGATGTCCTGTGAAAGCCTTCATGACCTTGTTACCTGCTTGCTCTCCCTTTTAGTTATGCTGTAATATTTAGGGCTGCCGGAGTCTAAAACTCTCTGTAAAACTGTTTTACTCAACTAGCATTGTACATTATTAACTACATTCTTTGTTGTTTTACTCCAAGGGCATTCTGATGGAAACCTGTTTACCCGCCGAGGTTAAGGATTAAAGTCGAGACTGCAGTGACAACGATGCTGCTCCTGCCGGATATGACGGGTCTGGAGTAATTGCACCAAGAATGACAAGAACTCACTACAGACTTTATTGAAGACTAGAGCGAATAACAACTCTATTATTATTTATCTATTTATCTATTTATTACCAGTTATAACTTTTAGATAATTTAATTCTGTGTTTGTATGCTTTGTGTAAATCGTACATTTATTTAAAGTATCCTCCAGGCCACCCAAGAAGGATGGGCCCTGCTGAGTCTGGTTCCTCTCAAGGTTTCTTCCTGTAATTTTCAGGGAGTTTTTCCTTGCCACAGTCGCCCTCGGCTTGCTCAACAGGGATTTTTGTATCTGTTGGTCCTGGATTTTGTAAAGTTGCTTTGAGACAATGTCTGTTGTAAAAAGCGCTATATAAATAAAGTTGACTTGACTTGACTTGACTTCTGATAGTTCATTATTTACTCTGACCCTCAAGGTGCATTGTGACAAAAAGTCAAGAATGTAGTTGAACATTTTCCCGTTAATCCCCATCTTCTCCAATTTGATTAACAGACCCTCCCTCCACATAGTATCATAAGCTTTTTCGATATCAAGAAAGACTGCAGCCATTACCTCTTTCATAATTAATGATTTCTCTATCTCATTACAGAGTTTGACTAGGGCATCAGTGGTTGACTTACTCTTCCTGAATCCTGTTTGATAACTTTTAACCAAACATTTATTTTCCAAAAAGTAGCTCAGACGAGCAACTACCAGTATTTCCATGAGCTTTCCTAAATGTGAGGTCAGAGCTATTGGTCTGTAATTTCCTGGATTACTTGGATCTTTTCCTGGTTTAGGAAATGGAAGAATTATTGCCTTTTCCATATTTTAGGTAATTTACCTTCATTCCAAATTCTATTAAATAGTGCTTCCTAAACATTGGATAACATAAATTGTCAGTTCCTGGTGAGGAGTATGCTGTGTTATTTACAGCCATTCGCAACTCTGAAATATTAAATTCTTCATCCAGTATAGATCCTGTTTCTGTTTTGGCATTTAGGATACCTTTATTCACTTTTAAGATA
This sequence comes from Trichomycterus rosablanca, assembly GCF_030014385.1. NCBI lineage: Eukaryota > Metazoa > Chordata > Actinopteri > Siluriformes > Trichomycteridae > Trichomycterus > Trichomycterus rosablanca. Next base: position 21,944,588 of record NC_086002.1, read on the forward strand.
TCCTCTTTCCTTTTTTGAAATATTCATCTAAGTGATTGCCTTTATGGACTTCAGCAAACATTTTACCCAGCTTATCAGCCTTTCCTTTATCTGATACAGCTTTAGTATTATTGTCATCTATTAGTACCGAAATACTTGATGGTTTATATCTGCCTGACATCTTTTTAACCATCTAGCCAAAGTTGTTTCCCCTCCAATTGTAGAACAAAACTGCCTCCAAGATTCTCTTTTAGCATATTTTATTACTTTCCTTGCTAGAGCCTTCTTCCTTTGAAATTCCATAAGATTATCTACAGTTAATGTTTTATGTAAAAAAGCTCTATTTCGGTTTTTAATGACTTCTTGACATTTATCATTCTACCATGGAACATTTACTCTTTCGTTCTGACTTTTAGGAATGCTCTGACTAGCTGCAGTGAGAATAAGACTGCTCAAACTCATTCATCTGATCTACAGATTGGTCTGTCTCCGGTATATTTTTCATTTCTTCATTGCAACTTTGATAATACTTCTCCCAGTTTGCTTTTATGAAATGCTATTTATGATGAATGTAACTCTTTTCAGTCTTCAACTCCATTTCAATTTTACAGAAGATAGGGAAATGATTGCTACCAATGCTTGTGTTCTGATCTACTTCCCATTCACATATATTGGCTATTTTCCTATCAACTAAAGTCAGGTCAATACATGATGTTTCATTTTTGTATATATTTATCCATGTACCGTTACCATTATTTAAACATACAAGCATTCTGTCATTAATCATTTCCTCAACAACCTCCCCATTTAAATATGCTTACTTCCCCACACCAAATTTCTCTAAGAGTTCTTTTGAAAATGTTTTTCAGCACTTCATTAACTAAAACTTTGCATGGATTATAATAATTAACAATTGCATATTTACCATTAGTACCATTAAAAATATCAGTCACAATACATTAATGTTCCTCAGCTGTTTTTATATGTCTGTATGATACTCCTTCTTTGATAAAAGTTATACATCCTCCTCCTCTATCTTTTCCTCTATCATGCTGTTGTAGCCTTTTAAAACAAAATCTAAATGTGATTTTAACCATGTTTCCTGTATACAAATAATATCTGGTTTATTAGTTAACTCATGAACATATCTTTTAAACTCTTGCCCATTTGCAATCAGACTTCTTGCATTCCATTGAAGAATGATTAATGCCATTAAATATTTAGCCATTTTGTGACTCTCCATACTTATTATATAACATTTCATGAATCTCATCAGCTCTAGTTGTAGTGCCCAAAAAGTCATTTGCATTTTCCACAACTGATCTAATTCGGTCACTCTTTCTGAAATGTTGCATTGTGACTGACTATAAAACAGATAAATGCTATAAATTCATTTTTCTTAATTAACAGAGTCTCATTGGATATTCTTGTTTTACATTCACAGCATTCTGACATTTGGTTAGACGTTGGTAAGTCTACCTTTGTCTGTTGTGTTATCTCTCTCATATGGTTCTCACCATTCTGTCTCACTGTGTTTGAACTGTAGATATAATTTGTTGGTATCCTAGAAGTTTGCTCTATTGGAGAAACGAAACCATTAGCATTAGTGTCTTTCTTAGCTCTATGTATTTCCTTGAGTGCATCTACATATGAAACTTGATGAGTCAGTTTGTATTTTTGTATATCCTTTGCTTCCTTTTGTTTCTCACACCCTCCATAAGCAGCTTTATGCTGACCTCCACAGTTGCAACATTTTAACTGAACATTCTTCCACATTTCCCAAACTCATGTTCACCTCCACATTTTACACATCTTAGGCTACCTTTACATTGTGCAGCTATATGACCAAATCTTTGGCATTTAAAACACCGTAATGGAGGGGGAATTAATTATCTTACTGGGTAGCACATGATACTCATTTGGACTTTAGCAGGCATTTCATTTTTAAAGTAAAGCAGGACTGACAAACTTTCTGTATTCTCTTTACCTTTAGTCAGGTGTTTTGCATCTACTATCTCTCCCCCTTTCAGGTTACTCTTGATCTCTTCAAGAGACCTTGAAACTGGAAATCCTGAATATGACTCCTCTTTTCTTTGCCGCTATTCCTGGGATGTGTGAGGTTATTTTAGTACCATTTAATGTAGTCTTTTTTAAGATCGCACCTCGCTGAGCCTTAGACATTGCAAAAATAAATAGTCTACCATTACCCATAAACCGTGCATGATTAATTGCTTTATTAACATGAATGAGGTGTAAGTCTGGCCCTCCTTATTGTTCAAACACAATAACTACTTTCCAAACTTCTTTAGTTGGCTCCTTAACTCTAGGTCTTAATTCAGACTTACTCCTTTAACTGTGTCTATGGACTCATTACTACTGCTAAAGTCTGATCTTCGTCTCACTTGTTTTTTCCTGACTTCCTCCCAGAACATTTCGTCGTTATCATCCAAATCCTCATGATCCCATATATAACCATCTGATTCCTCATTATCCATTATCCACTTTACATTCACTGTACAGTTGTATTAGTGTAATTCAAACCTTCCGTGTTTACTCTGCTGAATCGGCTCTCTCCAAACTCTCTTGCCCTCCAACCAGCCTGGGGGCATGGCACAAAGGAGCTCATTATGACAGTTGTAACTTATTATCACTTGATCAACCATAAGATTAGATTCAGAGGTGCACAAAATTTTGGACAGGACTGTATTAGAGAATAGCAGCTATTTTCTGTCAGAACGTGAAGCAGAATTCAGGTGGGTTAGGAAAATGGATATGTTAGTTTGAGTGCAGCGTTTACTTGTAGACTAATAGTGTAAAAGAAAGAAAAAAGATGGTATTTCTGTTCCTCATTAATAACACATGAAGGTCGTTTAATCTTATTCACACACAAAAATATCAATTTCATTACCGTCTGATTCAGTATGTTTAACTGTTTACAAACTAAACTCCCCTCTAGTGTAGATTCAGGTTGTACACGGGACTTTGAACTCTGGACTATTAGGTGGAGCAGTTGAAGGCGGCATTAAAATCGAGTTAAAGTGAAAGTGAGCTCTACAGTTAGTCTGGAGAGAAACGTAAAGAAGGTTTGGAGATAATCACGGTGAGTAACTGAATATAAAACTGTAATATGTAAATGTTATTCATTTGTACTTAATGGAAAAATATTTCGAATTTATTGTTTATTACCTGATATTTTTTCTGTACGGGAACTGTCTGGAAATACAGGTCACATTTAACGTTGTCATTTGGGCTCAGTCCACACCAACACAGCTATTTTTAATCTTTTATTTTCTCTACTGTGTTTTTCTGTCATCCACACAAACTCACAAACCCACACAACACAACATCAATAATATACATAAAACATAAAAAATTAAATAATAAACATGTATGAGAGTATTGCATTAAGAGTTTAAACTTTACAGAAGAAAGGTTGAAATGAGCTTCTTCAGATGAACATTTTTATGTGTGTGAATATTTTTACTCTACTGTGTCCACTCTACTGTATGTATGATTATAAAGAAACCACCAGCTAGAACGTGAATAGAAAGCTAACACTTACTTTGATGAGAGTAAGATTGTTATTATTATTGTTATTATTATTAAAATAATTATTACTTATATTATTAATAATAATAATAATAATAAATTTAATTTGTAACGCACTTTACATTTGGTACAAATCTCAAAGTGCCATAAGATAAAAGACATCACTACAAAAAAAAAAGCAATAAAAATAAATAATAATTATAATAAAAAAAATAGCCACACTCACTCACTCACATTAATTAAAAATTACTCGTAAGTTCTGCTAAAAGGAAAGGTTTTGAGTCTCTTTTTAAAAGTACCAACCATCTATGTAGCCCTCAAATGGTCAGGGAGGGCATTCCAAAGGCGGGGGGCAGCAGAACAGAAGGCCCGATCACCCATGGTACTGAGCTTGGTTCTGAGTTCAGAGTCACGAGTACAATGGGAATCTACACCAGAGAGGATTTTTGTTTTCTTTTCAACAGTTAGACAATAATTAGACAATCATCTGTTGATTCTCCTGCTCTGTGTCAGAGCTGTAGAGAGAGAGAGAGAGTTGCGACACTCCTTGATCTCGCCGTCACACGGTCACGTGGTTCATGTAACCCTCCAATAGTTCCAAACAAACCCGGCGCTGTCATGTTCTCATATGGGACCGGCAGCAGTGAATGAAATATTAAACACTAAATAATAAACATTTGTACAGTTTCTGGGTATTTTCACCTGCCTTTACATTTACTGCATCTGCTTTAATGTCAGTTTGGTATATGAAGTGGAAGATTGATGTTTATAATGACTTGTTAATAGGTCGTTCTTGTTAACACACAGTGCATTATATTAGCATACATTACATAATGCAATGTCATTAAATAGTAGAGACAATATACAGTACAGAGATTAAAGAGCTTTTTTGTTTGTTTTTTTGCATAAACTAACCTCCCTTCACTTTCCTGAGGATTCATAATAATAATCATTTTGGCTAAGCACCAAGCCATGTGGCTGGATTCATAAGGTTTACCTGCACTGAATGAACTTTCATAAACACACTACCGTACCATTAACATTATAGTGCAGGTACATTAATTAATTCATGTCTTATTTCATGAGATTAATAATTGATTCCTACATGTAATACATTAATGAATTAATTATGAATATGAATATAAGTTCATTTTGTCTAATGTAAGTGGTGGACAAGGTACACAAACCATGTAGCTGAGTTAAAGTGAAGATATCCAAGGTAAAACATTAGTAAAATATTACTCCAGTAAAAGTAGTAGTAAAAGTAAAAATACTCTTTACCTCCACTTGAGTAAAAGTACTAAAGTATTTACCTTCAAATGTATGAAAGTAAAAGTAGCATGATTTATTATGGCTCTAACGTTTTATGATCATTTCTGTAACAAGACTCTTGATTAATCAACTCATTTTAGGCGAAAAGACTAGTGGTATCAATTAATCTGACACAATTTTTTAAATTCTCTGTATTTTCTGAGATATGTGTTCACAAAGCAGGATTTCTCCATGTAACTTAGGTCTAATGTAAAATCTGCTCATTGAGAAAAGAGTTAACCCTTGCTCAACCACACAGCCTTGATATTTTAAGACCCTGACATACAGTACAACAAAAGCATGTATCATGACAATATCAACAAATGGCAATGTTCTGCCTGGTTGATGAGATCACAACATGAAAAGGGAGACTGACACATTTAGGTTTTAAATATAGGGATTTATTGAAGGACTTCAATGTTGACAATGTAAGAGGAAACAACAGGACGACAAAATGGTGAAGTGTGAGCAAAAATGCATGTGTGCAAATTTTTAATATTTACACTGACTAAATAAAATACAATTAGCACTTGTCTCAGAGCAGCTTCTCTCACTGTGTCCTCACTTGTTTTTCCTCAGAAGTTGTCTAAAACCAGCAAGCTAGCACGCAAATGTCAGGTTACCCAAATCTATTTTCATTCATTTTATCACAACCATGCACTAAAACGGCAGTAGTGCAGCTGACATTAACTGTCAATATACAGTGGGGAAAATAAGTATTTGATACACTGACGATTTTGCAAGTTTTCCCACTTACGAAGAATGGAGAGGCCTGTAATTTTTATCGTAGGCACACCTTAACTGTGAGAGACAGAATCTAAAAAAACAAAACAAAAAAAATAACAGATAATCACATTGTATGATTTTTAAATAATTAATTTGCATTTTGTTTCATGAAATAAGTATTTGATCACCTACCAACCAGCAAGAATTCAGGCTCTCACAGACCTGTTAGTTTTTCTTTAAGAAGCCCTCCTATTCTGCACTCATTACCTGTATTAATTGCACCTGTTTGAACTCGTAACCTGTATAAAAGACACCTGTCCACACACTCAATCAATCACACTCCAACCTCTTCACCATGGCCAAGACCAAAGAGCTGTCTAAGGACACCAGGGACAAAATTGTAGACCTGGACAAGGCTGGGATGGGCTCAAAGATTACTGTTAGTAACACACTACGCCGCCATAGATTAAAATCCTACAGGGCACGCAAGGTCCCCCTGCTCACGCCAGCACATGTCCAGGCCCGTTTAAAGATCACCAATGACCATCTGGATGATCCAGAGGAGGCATGGGAGATGGTCATGTGGTCAGATGAGACCAAAATAGAGCTTTTTGGTATCAACTCCACTCGCCATGTTTGGAGAAAGAAGATGGATGAGTACAACCGTGAAGCATGGGGTGGAAACATCATACTTTGGGGGTGCTTTTCTGTGAAGGGGACAGGACGACTGCACCATATTGAAGGGAGGATGGATGGAGTCATGTATAGCGAGATTTTGTCCAACAACCTCCTTCCCTCAGTAAGAGCATTGAAGATGGATCGTGGCTGGGTCTTCCAGCATGACAATGACCTGAAACACACAGCCAGGGCAACTAAGGAGTGCCTCCGTAAGGTCCTGGAGTGTCTCCAGACCTGAACCCCATAGAAAATCTTTGGAGGAAGCTGAAACTCAATGTTGCCCAGCGACAGCCCCGAAACCTGAAAGATCTGTATGGAGGAGTGGGCCAAAATCCCTGCTGCAGTGTGTGCAAACTTGGTCAAGAACTACAGGAAACGTCTGACCTCTGTAAAGGTTTCTGTACCAAATATTCAGTTCTGTTTTTCCATTGTATCAAATCAAATACTTATTTCATGCAAGAAAATGCAAATTAATTGTTTAAAAATTATACAATGTGATTATCTGGATTTTTTTGTAGATTCTGTCTTTCACAGTTGAAGTGTCCCTACGATAAAAATTACAGGCCTCTCCATTCTTTGTAGGTGGGAAAACGTGCAAAATCGTCAGTGTATCAAATACTTATTTTCCTCACTGTAAACCAGTTGATAACCAGAACAATTTAAAATGTAACTTTACCCTACGTCAACAATCTCGATAGCTAGCTAACTGACTAAGCTAAATTCAGTCATACCTTTTAAATGAGATAAACATGTAACATTTAGTGCTGAGGAAATGCTAAACAATAACAGGATTAAGTATATTAATGACAATGCAACATAGCGCTGAAAATGCTTGCTAAGTAGTGGAAATGAATGTGGCTCTATGCAAGGACGGATTAAGGATAGTCTGGGCCCCTGGGCAAAGAGTTTTTCATCCATTTTCATAAGGGGCCCAAAAGCATGGCTAGGGCCCCCAAAAGCATGGCTAGGGCCCAAAAGCATGGCTAGGGGCCCCAAAAGCATGGCTAGGGCCCCCAAGAGGCCCTGGGGTCAAAGTCCCTAATAGTCAGAGGATCCTTAAAATGGAGGGCCCTCGGAAATAAAAATATATTGTATCATAAATGTTGATAGGCATCGCAAAATGTTTTGGGCCAGGGCCCCCCCGGGGCCCCCTGACCTCAAGGGCCCCTGGGCGCTGGCCCCACTGGCCCGGTCAGTAATCCAGCCATGGCTCTATGGGTTGAAAGTGAATGTTTGGAACTTTTCAGAGCTCCACAACATGGAAGCTGCACAGAAAAATGTCCCGCCCTCTTTACAACGGTTCCCTATGGGAGTGTCGCCACTCTGTTCTCTCTACCGCTCTGCTCAGCCCAAACCAGTGTTGCCAACTTAGCAACTTTTATCTAACTTTTATCTATTTTTTAACTTTTTAGTTAGTGTTCAGACCCCTCTAGCGACTCTTAAAAAAAAAAAAAAAAAAAAGCGAATACCCAGCTAGCACGATAGATCTGGGCCGATTCCGGCTCAGGTTCGACAGTGTCGGCTGTCTGTCGGCTCGGAACCCCGCATCTGACTCAAATATGGCTGCATGTTGGCATGTTTTAGCACCATGCACTGATCAGAGATGTTTTTTTAAATTAAAGAGTGATTAATATAGCAAGCTTGTAATCCTCCTTCAACACTGGAATAATCATCAGTCATTTAGGAAATTAGGTAAAATGAGGTAAAGGGGCATTGATAGCTTTTTTCTCTGCATTTCATGATTTTGAAGTTTCTCCTTCAATCCGTGTTCCTTCTTATGATCCAAATTAAAACCATCTAAACATAAAATGATTAAAACCCTAGCTATCACTTTTGTGATACAGTTGCAGCTGTGCACATTTTGGCAAGCTGAACTATGCAAAAGACCATAAAACATTTAAGAAATATGGATGAGTTGTTTTATTATAGGACATGCATTTTTTATATAATTTTACTATGTGTGCAAAATCAAAATGATCATGTATCATGAATAAATAAACCCAACTCATTTACACTTAATTTATGTGCTTACTTATCTTGCTCCTGAGGACGCACTGCTGGGCAATTTCACATAGTCCCTTCCCCAACACACTCTACATTAAATTCCTTAGGCATATTTACCTTGTACCTACATTAACTTTGCAAAAGTCAATAACAAGTCAATTAATAATAAATAAATTATCTGGACAGGTGCAAATGAAAAAAAAAAAACTAATTTCTTAAAGCTAATATCCAGATTGTGCAGCTAGACAAACTGGGAGTGACTCAATCAGGTCCTGGTAGGTTGTTACAGGTATCTGGAGCCGTGCTGACTGCAGTGCATACCACAGCAGCTGGAGGGTGCATAGGACGTAGCCGATGTTGCCCTCTTGCATCAATGGCAAACTTATTCAGTTTAAAATACTGCCACCCTCGACCCCAAATCGCCCCTTTTACCCATGAGAGCAATGAGGGATATGTGTGCAGACAGCCTATAACACACCTTATATACCCACCAAGCTGAGCTACACGCTGTCGACATCGAAAGTAAGAAATGGTCATTAAAATGTGACTTTACTGTGTATATACAGTTTTTGACATGGTTAAAGGAGAGAGGATATTATATACTCTGTGCTGTCAGTTAAACTACTGGTAAGTTTACATCTGCAGATTGGAAGTCAAGATGACTGATAGACGGAGAGAGAGAGAGAGAGAGAGAGAGAGAGAGAAGGAGGGGGACTGGTGTCAAACCATGTACTGTGTTTTTAGTTTTAGCTGTTTTAATTTCTTATGCTAGGAAATACTTCAGTTTGGTTATTTTACCTGCACCTACAGGGAAGCTTAGAGTTTGTTTGTTTGTTTGTTTTATTCATTTTATAGCTGTTATGTTACTCAGAGTAGGACAGTGTGGTTATGTTCTGTTGATTTATTTGGTGCCATCCAGTTTGGTACTAAAGAGCACAACAATTTTAGCATGTGTGACTGTTTTTTAATGGCTCTTTGGTAAATAAAAACCTTTATTCCTTCCACTGACTTATGGCTTTAGCAAAATGCCCCATTATTGGTCCCACATAGCCCTAGGTACAAGGTGGAACCATAACTACATCAGCTGCAATGATTAGACCTCAGACATTAGTTTGCTCTTGATTATTGAAGTGAGATCTAAAGTGCTCTCTGAGACCTTCAGAAAGAAGGTTGTAAATGCATATGAGTCTGGGAAGAAGTTTAAAAAGCTCTCAAAACAATTAGAAATCAGTCATTCCACTGTATATTTTGTATAATATTTTGTTTTTGAAAAAGTAACATGTACATGCCCTGATATAATAAAATACTGAGTAACTGGGAAAATAACAAAATTAAAAGAGCTGTTTATTCAATATACTGCAACGTTTTTTTTTTATGTACAATAGTGTATGTAGCAATCTGCCAAGTTTAGTTCTTCACCTTTTTCATTTATAAAGTGTACAAGCAAACTAATCAAAGAAAATTTAAATTTGAATTTAAAAAGAAAGCAGAATGTTTTCCTCGATCAGGTTTTTGTTATTGTGTCTTTTGAAGACATGAAGCCTGAAAAATTCAATGTTGTGAGGAACATGGAGAACAAAAAGCTTTATTTATTTATACATGCAAACAGCTTTTTTTTGTCATAAAACAAAAAAGCACCTATACAAGCTTACTAATTCAGATCTATTCTTTTTGGATAACTAGATGGCATATACACTCAGTATAACTTTAGATCTACAACCCCAAATCAGAAAAACACATGGGTGAGAGATTACTTTGGCAAACCTTTTCAAGCTCTACAATACAGAGTTACATGCACAAATGCCACTTAAAACTTTACTGTGCAAAAAAGAAGCCTTATGTTAACCGTGTCCAGAAGCGGCATCAACTTCTCTGGGCTCTGAGGCATCTAGGATGGACCATCACACAGTGTATTGTGGTCAGATGAATCAGCATTCCAGGTCTTTTTGGGAAAAATGGACGCAGTGTGCTCTGGACCAAAGATGAAAAGGACCATCCAGACTATTAACAGTAACAAGCCCAAAAGCCAGGGTCTGTCATGGTATGGGGCTGTGTCAGTGCCCTTGGCAAAGGTCATTTACACTTCTGTGATGGCAGCATTAATGCAGAATCCAGAGGGTGCTTCTGAACTCTCGTTGGCGCCCCAGATGGCGCTTCTGCTCTCAAGTTGGCGCGCCCAATGGCGCTTCTACTCTCAAGTCAGCACCTCCAGAGGGTGCTTCTGAACTCACGTTGGTGCCCCCCGACGGCACTTCTGAACTCTCGTCAGCACCCCTAGATGGTGCTCCTGGCTCCTCGTCAGCGCCCCACGACGGCGCTTCTGTTTCCTCGTTGGTGCCCACTGATGGCACTTCTGTTTCCGTGTTGGTGCTCCCTGACGGCGCTCCTGTTCCCGAGTTGGCGCCCCCTGATGGTGCTCCTGTTAAGTCAGCACTCCCAGAGCGTGCTTCTGAACTCTCACTGACGGGTTTTCCGTCAGCAGCCTGTGTTCTGACGCTTTTGCCATGCCTGCCTCAAGACTTCCTCAATGACTTCAAATTTGCCCCGCAGGGCCCAGGACCTCCTTGTTTTTGTTTTGTTTTTCTTAAAGGCACTCCAGGAGTAGTGCCTTTGGGGAGGGGGGGGGGCAGCTTTTGTGCGGACTTTGGGAACTATTTTGGCTAGGTTTGGCTCTGGTCTCTGGTCTCTGGTCTCTGGTCTTTCACTTCAGGTTAACTCATGTTTCTAAGTCATGTTTCTAGCTATTGTTCCTAGTCTGTTCCTAGCTCCAGGTTGTTCCTAAGCTCCAGGTTTCTAGCTTATGTTCCTAGCTCCAGGTTGTTCCCAAGCTCCAGGTTTCTAGCTTCTGTTCCTAGCTCCAGGTTGTTCCCAAGCTCCAGGTTTCTAGCTTCTTTTCCTAGCTCCAGGTTGTTCCCAAGCTCCAGGTTTCTAGCTTCTTTTCCTAGCTCCAGGTTGTTCCCAAGCTCCAGGTTTCTAGCTTCTGTTCCTATCTCCAGGTTGTTCCCAAGCTCCAGGTTTCTAGCTTCTGTTCCTAGCTCCAGGTTGTTCCTAAGCTCCAGGTTTCTAGCTTCTGTTCCTAGCTCCAGGTTGTTCCCAAGCTCCAGGTTTCTAGCTTCTTTTCCTAGCTCCAGGTTGTTCCCAAGCTCCAGGTTTCTAGCTTCTTTTCCTAGCTCCAGGTTGTTCCCAAGCTCCAGGTTTCTAGCTTCTGTTCCTATCTCCAGGTTGTTCCCAAGCTCCAGGTTTCTAGCTTCTGTTCCTAGCTCCAGGTTGTTCCTAAGCTCCAGGTTTCTAGCTTCTGTTCCTAGCTCCAGGTTGTTCCTAAGCTCCAGGTTTCTAGCTTCGGTTCCCAGCTCCAGGTTGTTCCTAGCTCCAGGTTGTTCCTAGCTCCAGGTTGTTCCTTGCTCCAGGTTATTACTAGCTCTTGTGTTTAGTTCTCGTTACAAGCTATGTTACTAGCTCTTGTGTTTAGTTCTTGTTACTAGCTATGTTACTAGCTCTTGTGTTTAGCTCTCGTTACAAGCTATGTTACTAGCTCTTGTGTTTAGTTCTTGTTCCTAGCTATGTTACTAGCTCTTGTGTTTAGTTCTTGTTACTAGCTATGTTACTAGCTCTTGTGTTTAGCTCTCATTACAAGCTATGTTACTAGCTCTTGTGTTTAGCTCTCGTTACTAGCTATGTTACTAGCTCTTGTGATTACCTTTTGTTACAAATAAATTCTTAGTTTGTCTGCATCTCTGCATGTGTCTGCCTCTCCTTGTCTCACCTCTTGACCCTGCGTGACACTAACAGTGTTATTGTTTGTGTAATAGTGGTACAAATTTTTCTTACCTGTTGGTTTGTTATTTTGCTGCATTCAGCTGCTGATCTGAAGCTGTTAAATATCTGGTGGTTACCTTGTTACTAATACGTCCCTCTGACTGGATGCAGGAATGTTTGGAGGAAATCATTTTGCTTTATCGCTCCAGACTAAAATATTAAAAGTCTTAAATGTTTTTCTTTTGTTAATATGATCTCCCTGTTAAACCGTTTATAAATACATTTATTATTTGGTATGTTGTTTACTGTTTATACTCTATAAATATCATTGTTGAACTGTTTTTTTGCATCATGTCTAGGGTGGTTGCTTCTTCCTGTTTGGTATTAAATTAGGTGTATCCCTCTGCTAGCTGCTGTTCTTTAGGGTATTGATAACAATACAAATTAAATCTTATTAAAGATTTGTTTATTAAAGGTTAACCTGCTGACGCTGTTCAGCAGCTGAAGTCTTGTATCAAGCAAGAATAAATAAACATTTAGTGTCAACAATTAGTGTCTTCAGTTCTTAAACAATTAAAAAGTCACATTAACAGGAAAGCTGCTGGAACACAGGGGGTAACATGTCATTGTTGCTGGATTGAATCAGGGTAGCAATTGAACTGAACAAGAGTTTTTTGGAAAGTAAACCAAGAACTGCTCTCTTAAGCAGAAAGAGTATTATTGCCTGTATGTTCTTTCATACAAAATTCAGTTCAAAAGGTCTGGATAAGTAAACTGATGTATTGTTTTATTTTTTCTCATTTCAGAAATGAAGTGTGTTTGTTTCATGATTCTGTTCTTCCATCATGCTTTCTCAGGTAAAGTAAGAATTAAAGCTGCTGTGGGTTCCCCATTCAATCCACTGTGTAAAATATAGCAAATACAGAGAACATAGAATTTAATAAACAAGAAATAACAAACAACAGATCCATGTTTTTATCACATTTTACACATACGACATTAGTCTATACTACAGGGCAGAGCATTGAAGACAAATGCTCTACAGTCTTGACAAAATGGTTTAGTGTGCCATTTACAAAAGAGGAATCGACATTTTCGGTGCTGTGATTATCTTGTGTACATGAAAGTAATTGTGGGCTGATGCACTAAAAAGAATCAAAACCTTACAACAACATTAGTATAATGTTTAGCACCACTCTGATCTCTGAGCTTTCCTTATATAGTCTGGAATAAGCTGTGGCGTGGGGGGTTGTAGTCTGTTTGGGACTACAGCAAGTCAATTTACCCTCCTGCCACAAGTGGGAGCGGATGAAGGTTATCGCACCATTATATTAATAAGTAACCAATAACTGAATTAGAAGATGGGATATAAATCAAGCCACTGAGTGAACTGACTGTGATGAAAAGACATTCATGTTTGTTTTTATATTTTTTCTCTCTGCAGAAACTTTTCGGTTGGTTGGTCCAGATGTTCCTCTATATGCAGTTACTGGTTCTGATCTTGTTCTGCCTTGTTTGATTGAACCCAAAACCAGTGCAGTGGACATGAGAGTGGAGTGGTTCAGGCCAGACACAAAAAACTCACTAGTACATCTTTATACAGATCACACAGTAATTAATTTAGGGCAAATTCCATCTTACAAAGGGAGAACAGCTTTATCTGATGAGAAGCTGGAGAAAGGAGACGCCTCACTGCTGTTAGCTAATGTTCAAGTTTCTGATGAGGGGAAATACAAATGTTACATTGTCGCTGAAACCTGGTATGATGATTTCACTGTTCAAGTAAAAGTTGAAGGTATAGTAGCTGATTTATGATTAATATTGTTACATTTAAAAAAAGTATTTGGACACATTATCATAAGCTTGTTGGACAGAGGTGTTACTAGGATATTATCCTGATGTGGGCATTTGAATTGTTTGGGTGGACAACAACAAAAATATTGCATATTTTAATGCATTAATTAAAAAATTAGAAGGGGTGTCCCAATACTTGTCCATATAGTGTATTTGTGTTTATGAAAGAGGAAATACTGATACTTGATGTGTAACTTGATTTACAGCTGTTGGAACAGAGCCACTGATAACTCTGGAGAGCTTTGATCATTCAGGAGGATTCAGTCTATTGTGTGAATCTAAAAACTGGAGGCCTGAGCCAGAGGTTCTGTGGCTGGGTGATGAGGGAATCAACCTGAGTGGTGGAGTAACAGAAACACACAGAGACGGAGAATTCTTTAGTGTTCAACAACGTATCACTGTACTCAACGGTGACGCAGGCAGGTTCTACTGCAGAGTCCAACAGAGACATCACATGAAGGAGACTGAGTTGATCATCTCTAGTAAGTAGTGATTGAACTGTAGGAGCCTGTGAAGTTTGCTGTGATGATGACAGCAATACATACAGTACAGTGTCATTAAAATTGTCCTTGTCCTGATTTCTTGTGTTTAGACATTTCTGTCACTGTCACTTATTTAACCAATTAAACGCATTAAATTATTAACTAGGTTTGGTTACATATGTACAATGCCATTTTTTTAGATTCTGGGACTCTAAGAACCACAGCGTCAAACATGAAGGTGGACGTGTGAGGGTGTGTGAACAGTTAACTGCTGCAGGATCCAGAACAGGGGTGGGCAAACTTTTTGGCCGAAGGGCCACAATGGGTTTTAAAATTTTACAGAAGGGCCGGGCGATAGACTTTAACAAAGGTCGGGGTCGGTAGTGTTTGGAGTGTGCAAACTAGTGGAATTAACTGGCTTTAAAGTAGTTAATTTAGGCTTTAAAGTAGTGCTGTGCGATATGACTAAAAAACTCATATCTCTTAAAGTACAATGGCAGGCCACTGCCCGTATTTTACCTTATATTGTTTATGTTCTCTTAAAAATACAAAATACTGTAGTTCTGATACATTCTGACAGAATTACAGTGTCTATTTTTGTGATGCATTTGCATTTTGACATTAAACAAACCAACAAAATCTCACTATCACATTTATGCTGTCGGTTTTACTTCAAATAAATGAGCATAAAAAAATCACAATATTTGATAAAGCTTTGCTATCACTGCAAAATGAAAGCGCACAGTAAACAGCAGAACTGCAACCCAGATCAATCACACAGCAGCAGAAAATCATAACCTCTGCGTACCTGATCCGTGTGTTAATCCATCAGGGATACAATCCACTTTTTTTCTTCTTGGCAACCATCTTGAATGTTTCAAAAATATATAAGATTCATACCCAATTGTTTTTATCCACTAATGAAAACGGTCTTTAGATTGTTTATTCTCTCGGCTTTCACAGTAAAAAGCTGATTCGTTCACTAAGCTGTCACTTATCCAACAACCAATGAACAGAGATTGAAATTGCACCCAGTATCTGAATTCGGAAGCTCTGATTGGTTTATAGAACTGTTTATCAAGGCATGACCTCGGAATCTGTTTAACAAATAAACTGTTTAATTAAGTTGTATGAGCACCACACCGTAATGAAAGAGTGAACAAAACGAATGAATCTTTACCGTAGATAAGAGCTCAGCTCCCTGATTTGATTCCAATGAATAATCCATTTGAAAAGAGTCGTCTCTGACTCGTTGACTCAGTGATTCAGTTTGCAAGCGGAGAACTTTGTACATTCTTAGCGGGCTGATCATTATGTGGCCAACGGGCCGTAGTTTGCCCACCACTGGTCTAGAACTTACCATTAATGGAGGAACAGTGAATTATTTTCATCAATCCCTGATTTGCAGATAAAGTGCAATGTAATCATGGATTATATTTAGTTTATCATTTTTTAAAATATATAAGAATGTATTATTAAAAGCAATTTTTATGTTAAAAGTTTTGTTTTCTTGAAATAAATTTCCTCCAATTAAAAGTTTTATTTCTTCATGTTTTACCAGGGGTGCCAATAATTTTGGAGCTGACTGTATTTATATTTTATTTCTTTGTTTTGTGTTTCAGATCAGATTTTCTCAGCATGGAAAACTGCTGTTATCTGTGTTTCAGTTGGAAGTTTGATCATGATCATAGGAATTGGGTTTGTAGTTTTCATGAGTTGGAAAGGTGAGAATCATCCTGAATTGTACATTTAAATGTTTTATTGTTTCATGCTACTTTTATGCTGTTCATGTTAGAAAACTTCTTCACTTCAGCCAGCAGGGCGCATTCACATGAGAAGCAGCAAAACCACCACTATGTCTGTCTCGTTGTTTCCTATGGAGTGTGGCGGTGCTGTGCACTTTTGCCGCATTGAGTCCAAAACTCTTATAACATTTTATACGTTTTTAAAGAAAAAAGATCCATAATGTTCTGCCTAATCACATTGTTACAGTTTAATTAAACCAAATATTTTTTGTTTTTGTTTTTTTTACATAAAAATGTTTTACTGTTTTTTTTTTTCTTATTATTTTAGTTAAAAGATGGAGAAAGGAGTACGCTGAGAAAGGTGAATTCAGAAAATTTGTTTTATTTTGGAAGTTAATGTTTGTGAACCTGATACATGAGCTGTCAGTTCAGCTACTTTTACATTAGATTGTAACAAAACATTCAAAACAAAGACAACAGGTTAGAGAACACAGAATAAGAATCAGAAGCAAACAAAAGAAACCTAGAAAAATGATTATTAATACAGTGGTGCTTGAAAGTTTGTGAACCCTTTAGAATTTTCTATATTTCTGCATTATAAAACAGAGGAGTATGTTCAGTGACAGACTGCTGTCACTGAGCTGCTCCACAGACAGATTAAAAAGATCATTCGTCCCCAGAGCCATTAGGCTCTATAACTCCAGCATTCGTGGACAATGGGTGATCACTAAGGACTGAGCGTATATACATGTATATATGTGTACTTAAGTATATTCATACACATGCATATGTATGCTAATGTACGTATAGGTATGGCTATATTGGCCCAATCCAATGTGCAATACTTGTCACTTATCACTTTATATTTAATATTTAATCTATATTTAATCTGGACCGTGTACTGTATACTTGGAACTGCACCTTCCTGCACTTTTAATTCCATTCGGTTATGTTATTTTGTTTATTACACTCAATCCATTCTCATCATTAGTAACTGCTCTGTAGCTATGCGATACATGTAAAAATCAGGTTACATTCAATCTGTCAAAAGTGTTTGTACTTTCTAGAATTATATTGTTGTAATTTGTTTTCTTTATAGTGTGTATTTGATTTGATTTAATGTACAATGCTACTGGGACTAATTTCCTTCGGGATCAATAAAGTATCTATCTATCTATCTATCTTATCCTATCTTATCCTATCTTATCCTATCTTATCCATCTAATCTAACCATGACATTATCAGATTTTCACACAAGTCCTAAAAGTAGATAAAGAGAACCCAGTTAAACAAATGAGACAAAAATATTGTACTTGGTCATTTATTTATTGAGGAAAATGATCCAATATTACATATTTGTGAGTGGCAAAAGTATGTGAACCTTTGCTTTCAGTATCTGGTGTCACCCCCCTTTGCAGCAATAACTGCAACTAAACGTGTCCAGTAACTGTTGATCAGTCCTGCTTGGAGGAATTTTAGCCCATTCCTCCGTACAGAACAGCTTCAACTCTGGGATGTTGGTGGGTTTCCTCACATTAACTGCTCGCTTCAGGTCCTTCCACAACATTTCGATTTTATTAAGGTCAGGACTTTGACTTGGCCATTCCAAAACATTAACTTTATTCTTCTTTAACCATTCTTTGTAGAACGACTTGTGTGCTTAGGGTCATTGTCTTGCTGCATGACCCACCTTCTCTTGAGATTCAGTTTATGGACAGATGTCCTGACATTTTCCTTAAGAATTCTCTGATATAATTTAGAATTCAGAGCCGTCCTGGCCCAGATGCAGCAAAACAGGCCCAAACCACGATACTACCACCACCATGTTTTACAGATGGGATAGGGTTCTTATGCTGGAATGCAGTGTTTTCCTTTCTCCAAACATAACGCTTTTCATTTAAACCAAAAAGTTCTATTTTGGTCTCATCCGTCCACAAAACATTCTTCCAATAGCCTTCTGGCTTGTCCACGTGATCTGTAGCAAACTGCAGACGAGCAGCAATATTCTTTTTGGAGAGCAGTGGCTTTCTCCTTGCAACCCTGCCATGCACACCATTGTTGTTCAGTGTTCTCCTGATGGTGAACTCATGAACATTAACATTAGCCAATGTGAGAGAGGCCTTCAGTTGCCTAGAAGTTACCCTGGGGTCCTTTGTGACCTTGTACACAATCTGTCTGACTGTGGATTGGTGGAGTCCAAACTCTTTAGAGATGGTTTTGTAACCTTTTCCAGCCTGATGAGCATCAACAACTCTTTTTCTGAGGTCCTCAGAAATCTCCTTTGTTCGTGCCATGATACACTTCCACAAACATGTTGTGAAGAGCAGACTTTGATAGATCCCTGTCCTTTAAATAAAACAGGGTGCCCATTCACACCTGATTATCATCCCATTGATTGAAAACACCTGACTCTAATTTCACCTTCAAATTAACTGCGAATCCTAGAGGTTCACATACTTTTGCCACTCACAAATATGTAATATTGGATCATTTTCCTCAATAAATAAATGACCAAGTACAATATTTTTGTCTCATTTGTTTAACTGGGTTCTCTTTATCTACTTTTAGGACTTGTGTGAAAATCTGATTATGTTTTAGGTCATATTTATGCAGAAATATAGAAAATTCTAAAGGGTTCACAAACTTTCAAGCACCACTGTGTATGTTAACAATATGGAATATATACACAACCCCAAATCAGAAAAAGTTGGGACAGCATGGAGATTTACAGAGTCTTACATTTACTTTGAATTTAATTTGATGTCAGACAGGATGAACCTTCATTTATTACTTCATTTATTAATAAACATCCATTCCTGCATTTCAGGCCTGCAACAACACATTTCAAAAAAAGTTCTGTTTGGCTTGTTTGGTCACAAATCTCTGTATCGTCAGAGGTGAACTAACAGAATAAAAAGCAGGCCGGTCTAGTGCACTATCCCTAGTGAAAAAAAAGTGTACTTAAATGTACTTAAAATATACTAAGATTTGTCTAAGTATACAATAAATAAACTGGCAAATGTCTGTACTTATTTCAAACATGTTAAAAATATATTAATGTCATACTTTGAGAAGTAAACTTTTATCATACTATATCATATATACAAAAAGTACACTTTTAATAAATACATTACCATGAAGTATACTTTTAGTTACATTTAAGTTTAATTTAATTTAATATACTTCTCTTCAAATACAAATTTATCAGTTTATTTATTTATGAGCACTGTAATGACATATGTAGTAATACCAACCTTATATAATTATACTATTAATAAATACATTACATTTTTAGCATTTAGCAGATGCTTTAATCCAAAGCGACTTACACAATGAGTGGAACATGATGAGCAATTGAGGGTTAAGGGCCTTGCTCAAGGACCCAACAGTGGCAACTTGGTGGTGGCGGGGCTTGAACCGGCAACCTTCTGGTTACTAGTCCAGTACCTTAACCACTGAGCTATCGCTGGCCAATTACCATGAAGTATACTTGTAGTTAAAATTAACTTTCATTAAATTTAATATACAACTCAAATACTTGTTTTCATAATATATGTTTGGTATATTTCTGCAAAAAATGTTAAACAATTTGTACTTTTTAACATCAAGTTACTTGGTAAAACGTTAATAGTATTTTTGTTATTTTAAAAATATTTCATTATTCTTTAATTTTAGTATGGAAAATAAATTAATCATATCAAAGAACATATTCAGGTACTTTTTAATACTATGTTATGTGTTTTTACTTTGCATGTAATTAATGGATTTCACATGATGCTGTGATTATACTTGCAAAGAATTCACTACATAAAAATGTATTGTGTACTTGAATGAACGAGTTAAAATTTACATTCCAAGTGTATTTTAAAGTGACCAGAACAATAAAGCGTTAAATCCATAAGGTAGTATTACAACTTAGTTTATAGCGCTCCGGTGGCGCAGCGGTATAACACACTAACACTTAAGAACTGTCATGTGAAAGTTAGGGGTTCGAATCCCGCGTCTGCCAGAAGTTCGAACACCACCTCAAGATATAAAGAAATAACGATACCTGTTTCAGCTTTTTTTTTTTTTGTTTCAGATACAAAAAAAAATTATTAGATTGTTTCAGATACAATTCAGCTTTTTCTGAACTACAAAGAAGTGTTAGAATGTTTTTGCTCTAAAATAAATATATTTAAACTCTATTTTTAATGTACTCTAAGTGCACTTGAAATACTGATTAAATGTGCTTCAACTTCATTTTAAGTGTATGTGAAACAGAATTAAATACACATGCAGTAGCATACTTAAGTTGAATTAAATATACTTAAAATTGTCTCAATTTAGTACAGTTTAGTACACTTAATACAATTAAAGTTGAGTTTTTGTATTATTTTTGTACAACTAAAGTATATTAAGTACAAAAATAGTTGTTCCATTTTAGCACTCTTTAAGTGTATTGATCATTAGTTTGACAATAATACACTTTAGTGCACTTTAGCATATTGAAGATTAGTATACTTAAGTATACTTTTTTTTCACCAGGGATTACTGGGAGGATTTCTATTAAAAAAAAGCTGAAGCTTGTTTCTTCTGGTTTTTCTTGGAAATAATAAAAACATGTTTAATGTTTAATTTATATAGTGATTTTCCCAAATGCAAGGACATTTATCATAGTTGGAACATACCAATGAATATTTAACAAATGGTTTTATGGAAAAAATAGTTTTTAAAAAGCTCTGGCATTACAAAACATTTCCCCTTTTAAAAATCATTAATCTTGACGGTTCCCCTTTATTTTTGCTCCAAAATGCTTCTCATGTGAATGCACCATAAATGCATGTGAAGGTTTGTGGGGTAGGGCTGGTGGTGGTTACACATTTTATGAGTTTTTAAAGGAAAAGGATCCATAACATTCTGCCTAATCACATTGTTACAGTTTAATTCAACCAAATTTTTGTGTTTTTTTTTTACAAGAAAATGTTTTACTGTTTTTTTTCTTATTTTAGTTAACAGATGGAGAAAGGTGAATTCAGAAAATTTGTTTTATTTTGGAAGTTAATGTTCGTGAACCTGATACATGAGCTCTCAGTTCAGCTCATTTTACTTTTACGTTAGATTGTAACAAAACATTCAAAACAAAGACAACAGGTTAGAGAAAACAGAATCAGAAGCAAACAAAAGAAACCTAGAAACATGATTATTAATATATGTTAACAATATGGAATATACAGTGGGGAAAATAAGTATTTGATACACTGCCGATTTTGCAAGTTTTCCCACCTACAAAGAATGGAGAGGCCTGTAATTTTTATCGTAGGAACACTTCAACTGTGAGAGACAGAATCTAAAGAAAAATTCCAGAAAATCACATTGTATGATTTTTAAATACTTAATTTGCATTTTCTTGCATGAAATAAGTATTTGATTTGATGAATGGAAAAACAGAACTGAATATTTGGTACAGAAACCTTTACAGAGGTCAGACGTTTCCTGTAGTTCTTGACCAAGTTTTCACACACTGCAGCAGGGATTTTGGCCCACTCCTCCATACAGATCTTCTCCAGATCTTTCAGATTTCGGGGCTGTCACTGGGCAACATTGAGTTTCAGCTTCCTCCAAAGATTTTCTATGGGGTTCAGGTCTGGAGACTGGCCACTAGGCCACTCCAGGACCTTACGGAGCCACTCCTTAGTTGCCCTGGCTGTGTGTTTCAGGTCATTGTCATGCTGGAAGACCCAGCCACGACCCATCCTCAATGCTCTTACTGAGGGAAGGAGGTTGTTGGCCAAAATCTTGCGATACATGACCCCATCCATCCTCCCTTCAATACGGTGCAGTCGTCCTGTCCCCTTTGCAGAAAAGCACCCCCAAATTATGATGTTTTCACCCCCATGCTTCACGGTTGGGATGGTGTTCTTGGGGTTGTACATATCCTTCAACATGGTGAGTGGAGTTGATACCAAAAAGCTCTATTTTGGTCTCATCTGACCACATGATCTTCTCCCATGCCTCTTCTGGATCATCCAGATGGTCATTGGCAAACTTCAAACGGGCCTGGACATGTGCTGGCATGAGCAGGGGGACCTTGCGTGCCCTGCAGGATTTTAATCCATGGCGGCGTAGTGTGTTACTAACGGTAATCTTTGAGACTGTGGTCCCAGCTCTCTTCAGGTCATTGACCAGGTCCTCCCATGTGGTTCTGGGCTGATCCCTGACCTTTCTCAGGATCATCCTTACCCCACGATGACAATCATCTTGTCTTTCTTCCATTTTCTAATAATTGTGCCAACAATTGTTGCCTTCTCACCAAGCTGCTTGCCTATTGTCCTGTAGCCCATCCCAGCCTTGTGCAGGTCTACAATTTTGTCCCTGGTGTCCTTAGACAGCTCTGTGGTCTTGGCTATGGTGAAGAGGTTGGAGTGTGATTGATTGAGTGTGTGGACAGGCATCTTTTATACAGGTAACGAGTTTAAACAGGTGCAATAAATACAGGTAATGAGTGCAGAATAGGAGGGCTTCTTTTTTTTTTTTTTTTTTTTTTTTAATTGTCTATTTTTTCCCACTTTCCCCCCCCAACTTTTATCCCCATTCTAATCGTGTCCAATTACCCTGATTGTGTCCTCTATACTGATTCGACCCTTTTGCCGCCGACTGAGGATGACACTCAACTGACTTGCGCCCCCTCCGGCACGCAATCAGTACAGACTTGCATTTTTCACCTGCACAAGCTGAGTTCATACACCGAGAGATACTGCGCACAGAGGGTCACACCCCCCTCAATGTTATTCCTCAGCCCTGTGCAGGCGCCGTCAGTCAACCAGCAGGGGCCGCAGTTGTACCAGTTATGAGGACCTATGATCCAACTCTACCTCTAAGCCCCTGAACAACAGCCAAATGTTGTTCATACTGCCGCCCAACCCAGTCGGAAAGGTAGAGCTGAGTTTCGATACGATGTATCTAGAAACCCAACTCTGGTGCGCTAGCATACTTTACCGCTGCGCCACCTGAGCGGCCCGAACAGGAGGGCTTCTTAAAGAAAAACTAACAGGTCTGTGAGAGCCAGAATTCTTGCTGGTTGGTAGGTGATCAAATACTTATTTCATGCAATAAAATGCTAATTAATTATTTAAAAATCATACAATGTGATTATCTGGATTTTTTTTTCATTCTGTTTCTCACAGTTGAAGTGTACCTACGATAAAAATTGCAGGCCTCTCCATTCTTTGTAGGTGGGAAAACTTCGGCAGTGTATCAAATACTTATTTCCCCCACTGTATATACAGCCCCAAATCAGAAAAAGTTGGGACAGCATGGAGATTTACAGAGTCTGACATTTACTTTGAATTTAATTTGATGTCAGACAGGATGAACCTGAGATATTTTATGTTTTATCTGCTCAACATCATTTAGTAACAAACATCCATTCCTGCATTTCAGGCCTGCAATAACACATTCCAAAAAAAGTTCTGTTTGGCTTGTTTGGTCACAAATCTCTGTATCAGGATAAAAAGTGCACTATTACTGGGAGGATTTCTATTCAAATAAAGCTGAAGTAGCTGTGAAACAGATACCATGACATCACTGGTTTGTTTCTTCTGGTTTTTCTTGGAAATAATAAAAACAGTATGTTTCATTTATATAGTGATTTTCCCAAACGCAAGGACATTTATCATAGTTGGAACATAACAATGAATATTTAAAAAATGGTTTTATGGAAAACTGATATTTTTACATCAGGTTGTAACTAGAGATGCATGAGTATCGATACTAGTATCGGGTATCGGCCCGATACCGCGCTCATTAACTCGTACTCGTACTCGCAAACGAGGCTCCGATACTAAACATCCGATACCTTGTGCCTAGTGCACAATTACCACAGAGCGGGAGCCGACTCAGAGTCGTTTACGATTTACCGAGGTGAACCACGAATGTACAATAGAATCGACTCAGATGGGATCGGACTGTATTATCTTTTTAAAGTAAATATTTCAATCAGCAGAATCGCATCGCATGTATGATGTGCACAACATAAATTACGTGTGTTTATTAATGAACGTTTACGTTAGCTTGTCAGAAGCTTTCTCAATGATGTCTGGGCGGTGTTTTTGTTTTCTTTTTTCTCTTTACAAGTGATGGCAACCCAAGCAACTGTTCCACTGCACTATTTTACACTAAAAACTACACTATTCCATAATGCTCCAGATTGCATCATTCTAAATAGGTATCGGTATCGGCGAGTACAAAAATACATGTACTTGTACTCGTACTCGGTTGGGAAAAAATTGGATTGATGCATCCCTAGTTGTAACAAAACATTCCAAAAAAATAGAACAGAGAATAACAACATATAATTACTGTTTATCTAGATATCAGAGTTAAAAACAGCACTTATACATCTGTTTAACTCTTCTCCAGCTGCTTCAACATGTACTTTCCATTTTGTTCTTTAGTTCCGTTCTGTTTTCCTACAATCTTTTGTGTTTGGCTTTTTGGTCACTGCATTACTGCAGAGGTGAACTAACTGGATAAAAAAATTGTCTGCACTGTTCACACTACTGGGAGGATTTCTATTAAAATGAGGCTGAAGTAGCTGTGAAACAGATACCAGGACATCATTGGCTGTTTTTTAATATAGCGCCTTTTCCAAGCTAAAGAACACTTTACAATGGTTGGAACATACAAATAAATATTTAAAAACACAAGCCTTTATATGTAGATAATGACTTTTTTTTTAGTCTTTCATTTAAAAAAAATTTAAATTAAAGAATCGTTAATCTTTGTGCTCTGGAGCTTGTGTTCCACGCCCCCCTCTCCGGGAGCACACTGTCTCCTGCCACACCCCTGTTCCTGATTGGTGCATTTGAACTAATTGGTCTCAGCTGCCCTCTATTTAAGAGGTTAGCAGGAGACAGACACTGGGAACTGTTGAACTATTTTGGCTAGGTTTGGCTCTGTATGGCTGAGGTCTCTCGTCTCTCGTCTCTCGTCTCTCTTCTCTCTTCTCTCTTCTCTCTTCAGGTTAAGTCATGTTTCCAAGTCATGTTTCCAAGTCATGTTTCCAAGTCATGTTTCCAAGTCATGTTTCCAAGTCATGTTTCCAAGTCATGTTTTCTAGCTATTGTTCCTAGTCATGTTCCTAGCTATTGTTCCTAGTCATGTTCCTAGCTATTGTTCCTAGCCATGTTCCTAGCTTTAGTTTGTTACGACTAATCTTTTTCTCGAGAGGCCCTGAAGAAGCAGTCAGAGAATCCAGAAAGTACTCTTCAAAAACACTTTATTAAGTGTAAGGAATGATCTGTGAAAATATGTCAGAGCTAAGCAGATCGGCGTTCCTCTCTCATCTAGAAAATCACCAGCCAAGAAAAGAGAGCGTGCTTCTGGGCTCGTGGCCTTTTAAACTAAACTAGGCTCCTCCTCCTCCACTACTGGTGGAGCCAATGAAACGTGCTAAAAAGGCCCAGGCCCCCTAGGTGGGGGTCTGGAGGAACTCCGCCAAGAGATCATGGCAGACGCCATTTTGAACAAAGGGCCATGCGGCATAAATGTCGTAAAACTTGGAAAATGCCGTAAAACTTCCCATATTGAATTTATGTTTAATAATGATGTTTAATAATGATGTTATGTTCCAAAAATTCTAACAATTTCCTAGCCATGTTCCTAGCTTTAGTTCCTAGCCATGTTCCTAGCTTTAGTTACTAGCCATGTTCCTAGCTTTAGTTACTAGCCATGTTGCTAGTTCTTTGTTACTAGCCATGTTATGCTAGCTATTATTTTTAGCTCTCGTTACTAGCTACGCTACTAGCTCTTGTGTTTAGCTCTTGTGTTTAGCCCTCGTTACTAGCTATGTTACTAGCTCTTGTGTTTAGCTCTCGTTACTAGCTACGTTACTAGCTCTTGTGTTTAGCCCTCGTTACTAGCTCTTGTGATTAGCTTTTGTTACTAATAAATTCTTAGTTTGTCTGCATCTCTGCGTGTGTGTCCGCCACTTCTGTCTTGTCCTAAGCCCCTGTGACATAATAGTTCACCCTTTTTTTTTTTTATTCTTTTTTTTTTTTTTTTAATATTTTTCCCATTTTTCTCCCCCTTTAGCGCATCCAATTGTTCAGTCTGCATCGTGCTTCCTCTCTGTCTATGCCGAACTCTGCCCTGACAGGAGATCGAAGCTAACCAACATCCCCTCCGAAACACTGGCAGCAGCCGGATGCATCTTTGCCACCCACACTGATGAGTTTGGCGCCACCTAGCGTTGCATGCGGAGAGACACACCCTAAGGGCACTCTTTCCTCATCTCTTATGTAGGTGCCTCTTAATCAGCCAGCAGAGGTCGTAATCGCATTCTGACAGAGAGAGACCCACCCCCTCCGGTCTCCAATCCCACCCCCCCCCCCACCTGAACAACAGGCCAATCGTTGTTCATATAGCCGCCCAGCCTTCGACCGGCTGATAGCAGAGCTGGATTCGAAACGACGCACTTTCGAAATCCAGCTCTGGTTGCAGCGCGTGTTTTTACCGCTGCGCCACCTGAGCGGCTCATAGTTCCCCCTTTTAAGGACACAGCGAGATGGTTTATGTTCCAGGCTTCCCTGAATTTGGCTCCATGAGGTTCCCTCAAACATTCCCGCTTAGTAGGCCAGCACCCTATGATGGAAGTGACCCTTGGTTCGAGGGCTTCCTTCTTCAGAGCCAGCTCTACCTGCAAGACCTTCTTGACCCTCAGCCTACTGAGACACAGAAGGTGTTGTTCATGATGCCAAAGCTGAAGGGTGCTGCTCAAGAATGGGCAAGGCAGCTCTGGTCTGATAAGGGTGCTGAGCTGAACTCGGTTGAAGTCTTTGAGGGCCTCATGAGAGCCAAATTTCCAGGAAAAAAAACCTTATGTGTTTGGGATAGGGAAGTTCACTCAACCTCCCATACCCATTGGAGACGCTACACGCAGCAAAGCGCCCACTGCAGCTTATACCCGGCATCCAGTGCCCACTGGGGAGGTGGAATTTCCCCCGGGGCCCACTGCTGATGTGGTCCGGGTGCCAGTGCCCGCTACTTATGCTCGTGATCATCCCACATCCACATTAGGATCCAGTCAGGATCATTTGTTTTGTGATGCTTCTTGTAGTGACCCCAAGGGCTCCAGGGGTCTTTCTGTTTGTTCACCGGCTCCAGTTTCAGGTACTCAAGTTCGGGTGAGTCATCTGCCGGTTCCGTCTGTTTTAATGACTCCTAGTCAGTCTGAGACTTTGTGTAGTCCAGTTAATTCTGTTAGTCCGTCGATCTTGCCTGTTTCTAGTCCGTCTGCCCAGATCTGTCCTGGGTCCAAGTCAGGTTCAGTAAGTCCTAGGTTGTCTGATCATGCTTGTTTAGTCAGCCAGCCTGTCATGTCTTGTCCGTCTGTCCAAGTCCGTTATGTCTCTAAGTCAGGTTCCATGCGTTTTAGTTTGTCTAGTCCTGTTCCGTGTTCATCTGTCTCTGTCGGTTCTAGGTGTCAGTCAGCAGGTCAGGGTTTCAAAAATGGTCTGTTTGAACGTTCGGGCCCTCCTACCACCCAGACAGAGTCGAACAGTTCCAAGTCCTCTCCAGTTCTGTTTCCTGTCAAAGTTCCAAGCTTTATGTTCCAGCCTGCAGAGTTCAAGCCACAGTCTACTACAGACAATTCTCCTTCAGCTCTGCTGCTGCCGGCTCCAGGTTCCAAGCAGCTGATTCATGACACTCCTCCAGGGTTAAAGCAGCTGATTCAAGAAGCCTCTCCAGGTTCCAAGCAGCTGAGTCAAGAAATCTCTTCAGGTTCCAAACAGCTGATTCAAGAAGCTTCTCCAGGTTCCAAGCAGCAGATTCAAGAAGCTTCTCCAGGTTCCAAGCAGCTGAGTCAAGAAACCTCTTCAGGTTCCAAGCAGCTGATTCAAAACGTCCCTCCAGGGTTCAAGCAGCTGATTCAAGGCGTCCCTCCAGGGTTCAAGCAGCTGATTCAAGGCGTCCCTTCAGGGTTCAAGCAGCTCGTTCAGGATGCTTCTTCAGGGTCCAAGCAGCTGATTTCCGATGCTTCTCCAGTGTTTTCACAGCTGACTTCGGACGCCTCTCCAGTGTTTTCGCAGCTGGTTAATGATGTTTCTCCAGTGTTTTCACAGCTGACTTTGGACGCCTCTCCAGGGTCCTCACAGCTGATTCAAGGAGTTTATCTAGGGTCCTCGCAGCTGACTCCGGACGCCTCTTCTCAAGGGTCCTCGCAGCTGACTCCGGACGCCTCTTCTCAAGGGTCCTTGCAGCTGACTCCCGAAGCCTCTTTGCCAGGCTCCACGCAGCTGACTCCCGAAGCCTCTTTGCCAGGCTCCACACAGCTGACTCCCGAAGCCTCTTCGCCAGACTCCACGCAGCTGACTCCCGAAGCCTCTTCGCCAGGCTCCATGCAGCTGACTCCCGATGCCTCTTCGCCAGGGTCCACGTCTGCACTTCTAGATGGGATTCCAGTCCTCACGTTGGCGCCCCCTGACGACGTTTCTGTTTCCATGTTGGCGTCCCCTGACGACGTTTCTGTTTCCATGTTGGTGCTCCCAGATGGCGCTTCTGTTTCCTCGTTGGCGCTCCCCGATGGCGCTCCTGTTCCCGAGTTGGCGCACTCCGATGGCGCTCCTGTTCCCGAGTTGGCGCACTCCGATGGCGCTCCTGTTCCCCCTGTTCCCCGCTCCTGTAACACTTGAAGCCTCTGTGTGCTCTGGAGCTTGTGTGCCACGCCCCCCTCTCCGGGAGCACACGCTGTCTCCTGCCACACCCCTGTTCCTGATTGGTTCAAATAATCAGCTGCCCTCTATTTAAGAGGTTAGCAGGAGACAGACACTGGGAACTATTGAACTATTTTAGCTAGGTTTGGCTCTGTATGGCTGAGGTCTCTGGTCTCTCTTCAGGTTAAATCATGTTTCCAAGTCATGTTTCCGGCTATTGTTCCTAGTCATGTTCCTAGCTATTGTTCCTAGTCATGTTCCTAGCTATTGTTCTTAGTCATGTTCCTAGCTATTGTTCCTAGTCATGTTCCTAGCTATTGTTACTAGCCATGTTCCTAGCTTTAGTTACTAGCCATGTTCCTAGCTTTAGTTACTAGCCATGTTGCTAGTTCTTTGTTACTAGCCATGTTATGCTAGCTCTTATGTTTAGCTCTCGTTACTAGCTACGCTACTAGCTCTTGTGTTTAGCTCTTGTGTTTAGCCCTCGTTACTAGCTATGTTACTAGCTCTTGTGTTTAGCTCTCGTTACTAGCTACGTTACTAGCTCTTGTGTTTAGCTCTTGTGTTTAGCCCTCATTACTAGCTATGTTACTAGCTCTCGTTACTAGTTATGTTACTAGCTCTTGTGTTTAGCTCTTGTTACTAGCTATGTTACTAGCTCTTGTGATTAGCTTTTGTTACTAATAAATTCTTAGTTTGTCTGCATCTCTGCGTGTGTGTCCGCCCCTTCTGTCTTGTCCTAAGCCCCAGTGACAATCTTCTCCTTTATGTTTGTTGCAAAATGTTTTTGGGAAAATGTTCTGTTTAAACAGTGCACATGGAGATGAACTTGTGATCTGTTTATTAACTGAGTCAAAGCCCCAACCAACCACTACCTTTTTTTTTACTGTGCTGGTTATTACATATTTGTGAAAAACTTGAACACCCAGATATGTGTTCGGCTGAGTTGTATATCATTTTTATATTAATATTAAATGAAGTTAGTCAGTCCACTGACTAAATGACCTGAATGATCTTTTTTAGTGCTTGAAGTCCAAACATCCCTAAAAAAGCCTGGTGATAATCGTCTACATGGAGTTGATTTTTCTCCTGTTCAGTGGGCAGCGGTGGTGGTTGCTTTATGTAACTCAGATAAGGAGCTGGAAGAGTTTAACCTGAAGAAATACATGTCGTCAGATGAAGGGGTTCGAAGACTGCGGCCAGTGATTCAATCAACAAAAGGAGCTGTGTGAGTATTTAAATTAAAAATACTTTACTGACCACCAGTGTGATTTTGTTCTGACTCACATCACTTTGCAGTGTTTAAATAACAGTTTTATTTATTGAAGAACAAATGCTGTTTAGCCCTGCCTGACCTTGTGTGAAAAATTAACTACGGCCTGTGGGCCACATACAGCCCGTTAGGGTGTTTGATCTGGTCCGTTAAGA
Source organism: Trichomycterus rosablanca (assembly GCF_030014385.1). NCBI lineage: Eukaryota > Metazoa > Chordata > Actinopteri > Siluriformes > Trichomycteridae > Trichomycterus > Trichomycterus rosablanca. The sequence goes on from NC_086002.1 coordinate 21,974,795, forward strand.
ATTTACAAAATTCTCCGCTTGCAAACTGAATCACTGAGCCAACAAGTCAGAGATAACTCTTTTCAAATGGATTATTCATTGGAATTGAATCAGTGAGCTGAGATCTTATCTACGGTAAAGATTCATTCGTTTTGTTCACACTTTCATTTCATTATGGTGTCGTGCTCATACAACTTGAAACAGTTCATTTATTAAAGAGATTCCAGGTCATGCCTTGATAAACAGTTCTATAAACCAATCAGAGCTTCCAAAATTCAGATACTGGATGGAATTTCAATCTCTATGTTCATTGGTTGTTGGATAAGTGACAGCTTAGTGAATGAATCAGCTTTTTACCACGAAAGCCGAGAGAATAAACAATCTAAGACGGTTTTCATTAGTGGATAAAAACAATTGAGTATGAATCTTATATATACTGTAAACATTCAAGATGGTTGCCAAGAAGAAAAAAGTGGATTGTATCCCTGATGGATTAACACACGGATCAGGTACACAGAGGTTATGATTTTCTGCTGCTGTGTGATTGATCTGGGTTCTGCTGTTTACTGAGCGCTTTTATTTTGATAGCAAAGCTTTATCAAATATTGTGATTTTTTTTATGCTCATTTATTTGAAGTAAAACCGACAGCATAAATGTGATTGTGAGATTCTGCTGGTTTGTTTAATGTCAAAATGCAAATGCATCACAAAAAATAAACACTGTAATTCTGTCAGACTGTATCTGAACTACAGTATTTTGTGTTTTTAAGAGAACATAAACAATATAAGGTAAAATACGGGCAGTGGCCTGCCATTGTACTTTTAGTTTACGTTATATCATATGGTATATCGCCACTTCTCAAAAGCATATCGAGATATGAGTTTTTTAGTCATATCGCACAGCCCTAATTTAAAGCCTGATTTTGTTTCACCTTTTTTTCTTTAATACCTTGCATTTCAGTTGATTCCACTTGTTTGCACACTCCAAACACTAGGGCTTTGTTAAAGTCTATCGCCCGGCCCTTCTGTAAAATTTTAAAACCCAGTGTGGCCCTTCAGTGAAAAGGTTTGTCCACCCCTGAGTTAACCAAATTTAATTGTCACTTGGGTTCAATTTCACTAACCACACCCAGGCATGAACATGAATTTCTCACAGGTGAAAAAGTTTAAGTTTAAACTTATTATTTAAATACAGCTTATTTTACTCAAATATTTTGATTTAAAATAATGGTTGAACAGATCATTAAAGGGATAAAAGTGCCACACGTTTTGTTAAACTCTCTTGAGTTTTGCTTTAAATTAATTATGCCAAAATTATTTTTTTGTTATTGAAATATACTACCCAATTAAAAAAATGGGACAGTATAGAAAATGCAAATAAAATAGATGCAGTGTTTCTTACATTTACATTGACTCACATTCTAAAAACTTTGGAACAGGAACATTTAGGGCTAGTAATAAGTTAAAAAAACAACTAAATAATGTCATGATTTCAAACAGGTGATGTCAACAGTTGATTATGATCATGAATTGGCACAAATCATGTTCAGATGAAAGGAAGAAAACAGGTTAATTGTTAAGGTGGTTTACAGGCTTAAAAGAACAATCTTTATATTTAAAATGACCGCTTCCATTTATACTAACAGCATTTACTTTTACTTCTACTTTTAATATTTAAGTACATTTAATATCAAATTACTTTTGATACTTACATTAAACATCATACTTCTAGACTTTTACTCAAGTAATATTCTAAAAGGTGACTTTTACTTCTATCAAAGTAAATTTCTGGTAAGATACTTGTACTTTTACTCAAGTATGACCTTCCGGTACTTTATACACCACTGCTGGTTTGTGATAAACTTATACATTATTGTGCAAAAATTTGACACCCCGAGCCTACATTTGTTTATTAGATTTTGTAAGTGAGCTTTTCTGGTCTCCTAAAAACAAACGGTGATGAAAGGTTTAGCGATACCACGTCCAAAAATGCATGTCAACAACTAGCGAGCGATCAAAGTTTGTGCGGTAATATCAAGCATAAAATCAAGAACAAAAAAATGATTGAATCTGAGTGAATTTGGCTACGTGAGCAGCATGGATTGTTCTATAGTGAGTTGGAGGTTAATAAATATTGTTTAGAATGCAGCGTTGGTGTTATGCTTTGTAGAGATGATAAGGTCAGAAATAATGTAAAACTTGTGTGCTGATGCATTTCGATATAAACTATATTACGCCCCTGTCCCACCTGTTTATAACTTCTCCTTTGCTTTTTCACTCACACTGTATATTGCGTTCTTGGCTGTTAGCCAATGATGCTGTAAGCACTCACTGCCTGTTGGGCAACTGATATTCAGATATCTGACATGCTAAAAATCTCGCTTTGGTCACCAAGCGCAAGCACTCAGTTGTTGAGTAGTTCACACATAGCGATTGAGAGCCGTTTCGATTGCTGAGCAAACGGCAAGTTGCTTCCGAGCCGACAAATCCAGCACTGACCAGTCACCAGTCATGTCATTAGAGGCTAGAAGTATCAGAAAGCAGCACATGATTCCATGTGCTAAAGAGACTTAAATGCAAAACAAAGATGCATACGGCATGCTGCCCACGTGTCGGCAGGGACGTGGGTTAGCTTCTATCTTCTCGGTCTAGGTACAGCGAAGGAGGTGTATAAATAGCTTATATTTAATTCACTCGGAGACCAGTGTTGTAATCCAGCTCTGTTTATTATGCTTCCGAACTCTCCTTACACTTCCTTATTACGCACCCACAGAACTCTGGGTAATGTCGTTCTCACCATACAAAAAGTGTCAGATCTTAAAATGTGTCTAAAAGTAACATTCAATTTAGTAATTAAAATTTTAATGCTAACTATTTTTGTACCACCTACTAACGTGCAGTTTGCTAATTTTACTGAGTATTAAATCTGATGTTAAAAGGTGGAATCATCAACCACTGAGCACCAAAAACATCAGGACTAAATATGACAAAGACTCAGGAGTTTCAGCAGTAAAGTACACTAGATCACTTTTGCTGAGATCTGAGGATGATAGCATAAAGTGAATTGATCTGACTGATGTGTAATTATATAAATGTTTGATTAATAAGTTAATCACACAAACACTAATAGTTAAAAGTACGAAACTGAGAAGGTGCAGAACTACAGTGCTGCAGTCGGATCTCAAAATGTGTCTGAAATTAACATTAATTTAGTTAAGTAAATATAATGCTAACAGTTTCTGCACCACCTACTAACTTGCAATCTGCTGATTATACTGAGTAGAAAATGTAATTTGAAATGGTGAAAATTATCAACCACAGAGCTCCAAATACATCAGGACTAAATAATGATGTTCAGTAATAAAGAGAGAAATGTAATAATAATAAACAATCTTTTTAAATAAAGACACTCATGTTAGCATGAACAGGGCACTCGGGTGATTCAGCGGTAAAGTACACTAGTTTACTTTTGCTGAGGTCTGAGGATGTTAGCATCAGTGGCGATTTCTCTAAGACTGCAAGGAAAGCTCAGCTTCCCCTAAAATGTCAAAAATTAAATGGTCGAATACAGTGGGGCAAAAAAGTATTTAGTCAGCCACTGATTGTGCAAGTTCTCCTACTTAGAAAGATGAGATTGGTCTGTAATTTTCATCACAGGTACACTTCAACTATGAGAGACAAAATGAGAACAAAAAATCCAGGAAATCACATTGTAGGATTTTTAAAGAATTTACTTGTAAATTATGGTGGAAAATAAGTATTTGGTCACCCACAAACAAGCAAGATTTCTGGCTCTCACAGACCTGTAACTTCTTCTTTAAGAAGCTCTTCTGTCCTCCACTCGTTACCTGTATTAATGGCACCTGTTTGACCTCATTATCTGTATAAAAGACACCTGTCCACAGCCTCAAACAGTCAGACTCAAAACTCAACCATGGCCAAGACCAAAGAGCTGTCGAAGGACACCAGGAAGAAAATTGTAGACCTGCACCAGGCTGGGAAGAGTGAATCTACAATAGGCAGGCAGGTTGGTGTGAATAAATCAACTGTGGGAGCAACTGTAAGAAAATGGAAGACATACAAGACCATTGATAATCTCCCTCGATCTGGGGCCCCACGCAAGATCTCATTCCGTGGGGTCAAAATGATCATGAGAACGGTGAGCAAAAATCCCAGAACTACACGGAGGGACCTGATGAATGACCTGCAGAGAGCTGGGACCATCAGTAACACACTACGCCGAGAGGGACTCAAATCCTGCAGTGCCAGGCGTGTCCCCCTGCTTAAGCCAGTACATGTCCAGGCCCATCTGAAGTTTGCCAGAGAGCATATGGATGATCCAGAAGAGGATTGGGAGAATATCATGTGGTCAGATGAAACCAAAATGGAACTTTTTGGTAAAAACTCAACTCGTCGTGTTTGGAGGAAGAAGAATGCTGAGTTGCATCCCAAGAACACCATACCTACTGTGAAGCATGGGGGTGGAAACATCATGCTTTGGGGCTGTTTTTCTGCAAAGGGGACAGGACGACTGATCCGTGTTAAGGGAACGGGGCCATGTATCGTGAGATTTTAAGCCAAAACCTCCTTCCATCAGTGAGAGCATTGAAGATGGAACGTGGCTGGGTCTTCCAGCATGACAGTGATCCCAAACACACCGCTCAGGCAATGAAGGAGTGGCTCCGTAAAAAGCATTTCAAGGTCCTGGAGTGGCCTATCCAGTCTCCAGACCTCAACCCCATAGAAAATTTGTGGAGGGAGTTGAAAGTCCGTGTTGCCCAGCGACAGCCCCAAAACATCACTGCTCTAGAGGAGATCTGCATGGAGGAATGGGCCAAAATACCAGCTACAGTGTGTGCAAACCTGGTGAAGACTTACAGGAAACGTTTGACCTCTGTCATTGCCAACAAAGGTTATGTTACAAAGTATTGAGTTGAACTTTTGTTATTGACCAAATACTTATTTTCCACCATAATTTACAAATAAATTCTTAAAAAATGCTACAATGTGATTTCCTGGATTTTTTTTCTCATTTTGTCTCTCATAGTTGAAGCGTACCTATGATGAAAATTACAGACCTCTCTCATCTTTCTAAGTAGGAGAACTTGCACAATCAGTGGCTGACTAAATACTTTTTGGCCCCACTTTATGTACAGTTGTGTTAACATTTCATTGACTACAAATGCGTTAGAACACATCCATCTCGAAGACGAGTTCGTTCAGAATCAGCTACTTATCACAAATCGACTGACTCAAACTTATCATACATTCCCTTAGCGTCAATGCATTTGCCCGTAGAAGCTGAGCGTCTCTCCACTTCAATGGGACTGCATGGAAAGTTTTTTTTTCATTCAGACGTGGAATAAACAGAGCTCAGTTTACATGAACATGACGTGTAAATTACATGTTTAGACTCATGCACTAGTTTTATACAGAATGTAGAATTTCACCTGAAAGCAGGAGCAGAAGTATTTGTACCTCTAACCCTGAATGTTAGTGACGGCAGTTTCTACATAGAGCTTCCTGATAATTATTAGTTCAGCTATGATGTGCAAAATACAGCAGTGAGAGTGTAACAATTACAAAGTAAAATATAGTGAGTAATTATGGAGTGTAAATTTAATTTTGATAAAATGATTGAACCACTTCATACTGGAAAGGACCATGGTGGATCCAGATCCGTAGGAACATACACTTTTCACACACACACACACACACACACACAGTCACTCTCATCATGAGCTGCGTCCGGAATCGCATACTTACAGAGTATGTACTAGACTGGAGGAAGTATGCACTACTTGGCCGGTAAAAAGGTACATACTTTCAGTACAGAAGTATGCAGTATGCACACAACACCGCTACATACTACATCCGCCATCTTACCAACGTCAAGTGATGACGTGAGAACGTGATGACGTGAAATTTTTGGATATTTATTTATTCGTCTTTAAAATGTTTTATTTTATATATTTTACTTACACTTGTGAACAGAGGACTCTGTTTTCCACTATCTTTCTTGGTTCTTATTCTGCTTTGAATGCCTATGCAGCTCCAGTTGCATTATGGGATACATTAGCGGATCGCAAGTGTGCATCGCTTTCATTCTCAAACATGGCTGCCCAATAAGTAGGTCATCCGGGTACTTCTCGCATACCTCTTTGTGTATACTGTGTATTCGGACATACTAACCGCTCTCACAACCTCATTTCACGTACTATTGAGTATGGAAGTATGCGATTCCAGACGCAGCTTATGTTTTAGTCTGGAGATGAAGATCAAGTTGTCATTCATAATCAGTGGGTAACATTGTATTAATTCTCAGTCACTACATGGCTATTGTTAGCGCTTCCACTATTTTGGACTGTGTAGAAATGTGAAGCTCCACCCCTTTGTAAATCAGTACAGTAGAGCAGTCCTGCTATTGTTTAATTCATCAATGCAACTGATTTTACTTTTATCTGCAATGCAGTCTGATCTATTATTTCTCTCCAGGTTGGCTGGTTGTGATCTAACAGAGAAAAGTTGTGAAGTTCTGTCCTCAGTTCTCAGTTTAAACTCCTCCAGTCTGAAACATCTGAACCTGAGTAACAATAAACTGAAGGATTCAGGAGTGAAGCTGCTCTCTGCTGGACTGGAGAATCCACACTGTAAACTGGAGATACTGAGGTAAGATCTTCACTTTTACACTGTAGATACAGAAGATCAGTTTCACTTTGAAGCATCATTTTATTAAAAGTTGAACCTTGGTAGATGGTTTGTTTGGGACTCTTTGGAGTCTTCATACTTCATTAAATGCTATCATGATTGTTTCTTTACTGTAGCTCACTAACTTACATGAGATTAGATCCTAAACTAGCAGCACCTGAGTTTCTGGTGTTGAACCTGCTATAGGAATTGATCATGGATGAAGCAAAATGTGATTCAGCTTTAATCAAAACTCATAACTGCTATCTTCATCTTCTCAGTGTTCCTCTATACAGGAACATAATTACTTTGTAAGGATTAGCTTTTTATATGGCAATATTTATAGATGTGACTGCAACGTTCTTTAGCTACAAGCTAGTAACCTGTTTATATTCATCTGTAATCAATTCCACAGCAGCGTGAGCACCAGAAAACATCTACTGCTGGTTTAGGATCCTGAGACTGTAAGATTTTAACCAGAAATCATCAGTTTGTGTGGTTCAATTAGCAACTTAGCTCTGACTTAGCATTTTAGCTCTAACACAGTTTTTTACATCGTGACTCATTGACTCAGTTACATTAACCAGTTGGGTGGGTAGTGTCGTGTCTTCCATAGCGATGATGTATTGATGATGAAGGAGAGCCGTTGACACTGAGCCGTTTCATTTGCCATTAAGAAGTTTATTACAGGTTGAATACAGTATCGGTCAGACAGTCCGGCTTTGTCTGAGAGAGAGCTTGGCCAATTCTTCTCTGAGCTCACAGCTTTAACTTTTTCCTTATATACATTACATTACATTTTTTAGCATTTAGCAGACGCTTTTATCCAAAGCGACTTACACAATGAGCAATTGAGGGTTAAGGGCCTTGCTCAGGGACCCAACAGTGGCAACTTGGTGGTGGCAGGGCTTGAACCGGCAACCTTTTGTTTAGTACCTTAACCACTAAGCTATCACTGGCCCTATATACACTGTGTGCACAATTATTAGGCAAGTTGTATTTTTGAGGATAAATTTTATTATTGAACAACTACTGTGGTTTTATTCAATTCAAAATGTTAATAAACCTCAAACCTGAATATTTAAGAAAGTGAAAGTGAGGTTTTGGCTTTCTTAGGAAAATAGCTATGTGTGCATAATTATTTGGCAACTATTAGTGTGCAGAATTATTATGCAACTAAATAAAAAAACTAAAATTTTCTCATCTCACTTGTTTATTTTTATCTGTTAAAGTGAGAATAATAAATAAACAACTTAAAATTAACAAATAAACATTTCTGACCTTAAATAAAAAACAGTGACCAATATAGCCACCCTTCTTTTTAATAACAGCCAAAAACCTTCCATTCATGGAGTCTGTCAGTTTCTTGATCTGTTGATGATAAAATTTTTGTGCAGCAGCAACCACAGCCTCCCAGACACTGTTCAGAGAGGTGTATTGTTTTCCTTCACTGTAAATCTCCAATTTAAGAAGGGCCCACAAGTTCTCAATAGGGTTTAGGTCAGGTGAGGAAGGGGGCCATGTCATTATTCTTTCATTTTTTAGGCCTTTACTGGCTAGCCACGCAGTGGAGTACTTTGATGCATGCGATTGAGAATTATCCTGCATAAAAATCATGGTCTTCTTGAAAGATGTAGACATTTTCCTGTACCACTGCTTAAAGAAAGTGTCTTCTAAAAACTGGCAGTAGGTTTGGGAGTGGATTTTAAGTCCATCTTCAACCCGAAAAGGTCCAACTAGCTTATCTTTAATAATACCAGCCCATAGCAGTACCCCACCTCCACCTTGCTGGCATCTGAGTAGAAGAGGAGCTCTGTTCCTGTTACTGATCCAGCCACGGGCCCATCCATCTGGTCCGTCAAGAGTCACTTTCATCTCATCAGTCCATAAAACTTTTGAAAAATCTGTCCTCAGATATTTCTTGGCCCAGTCTTGACGATTTAACTTATTTGTCTTGTTCAGTGGTGGTCTGGTTTCAGCTTTCCTTACCTTGGCCATGTCTCTGAGCACTGAACACCTTGTACTTCTGGGTACTCCAGTTAGGTTGCAGTTCTGGAATATGACAGCACTGGAGGATAATGGTTCCTGGTACCTTTACGTTTGATTCTTCTCAAATCTTTGGCAGTTAATTTGCATCTTTTTTTCTTAACACGTTTATTTTGACCCTGTTGACTATTTGCAACAAAACGTTTGATGGTTCTGTGATTACGGCCCAATATCTTAGCAATTTCAATAGTGCTGCATCCCTCTGAAAGACATTTGACAATTTTTGACTTTTCAGAGTCACTTAAATCTCTTTTTTGGCCCATTTTGCCTGAGAAAAAGAAGCTGCCTAATAATTATGCACACCTTAATATAGGGTGTTGATCTCCTTAGGCTACACCCTCCCACATTACACAAATACACAATACCTGATGTGCTTAAATACAATAAGCATTCAAGTTTATACAGCTTGGAGTTGAAAAAGATGCATAAAAATTATGATATGGTCAAAATACTCACTTGCCTAATAATTGTGCACACAGTGTACGCGAGTCTACGTGCAAAACACATGTTCTATTAAAATTTACCTAAAGTTCTCAGAAAGGAAAACATGGCCTTACGTTTACCCTAAAAGAGCACCATGAAATGAGTAAACGAATGACAGGTTTGGGATGATTCTATAGAATCTTGTTTTCCTAGCAATGGGGCCATATTTAATGATTAACAGATGTAAAAATACCTCATTAGCACTGTCGCCTCACAGCAAGAAGGTCCAGGGTTCGATCCCCAGTTGGAGCGGTCTGGGTCCTTTCTGTGTGGAGTTTGCATGTTCTCCTCGTGTTTGCATGGGTTTCCTCTGGGAGCTCCGGTTTCCTCCCACAGACCAAAAACATGGAAGGGAGACAAAGTGGAGACACTAAATTGTCCATGACTGTGTTTGACATAGAACTTGTGAACTGATAAATTTTGTGTAACCAGTTGTGTGTGTAAAACATGTTACAAATCCTAATAAACAAACAAACACTAACCAGTTCATCCAGGTCAAAGGTGTAGTGGGGAAACAAATTGGAAACACACCCTGGACAGATGCTGCTTTTAAATGCACGTCAAGCAGGAGGTTTCGCTGAGATCAAACTCATTTACCTGAATCGATTGTGTTCATGTGGTTTGTGTGGGAAGATAAAAAATATGGAGGCTGTCAAGCTTATATATTTATTTTATTATTTGTGTTAATTGTAGATGTTTAAAAGTGTTACAGTTAAAATGAACATACAAATGGAACACTATTATTTGATATCCACCCTCAATGAACCCTTAAAACTCAGTGTTCACATCCCAATAACTACAAATGATGCAGTACTAGCTGCACCACTGTACCATACATTAGGAGTGTGGTGGTGATTAACCTCATTTGTTCTGTTCTCTGTTAACAAGCTAAGCTAAGACAACAAACAAACAAAAAAACAGTACAAAAACAGCAGATAATCTAATTCCTCCTCTCTTCTCTCATGATTAATTCGTTAAGCACCATTAAATGAACTAGAACTGAAATCCCAGGTTTCATTGGTTGGTGTTTGGGAGGGTTTTTGGTTTTGAATGTGTAGATGTTGTAGTGTGATTTTTGCTAAATGATCTACCAGCTAACAACAATCTACTAAATACTCCTCATTTGGAATCTTTAAAATGTGGAATCCACTTTAAGTCTGAAATCACATTTTACACTCATGCTAGAATGATTACTGATTCAGCATCATCAATTTAACTGCTTTCACTTTCATCTGCACTGCAGTCTGGGTAATATTATCAGATCTGCTATTCGGATTCCATCTTCTGCTGCAGGGTGACGTCTTACATTTATCTGATTGATCTGATTATTTCTCTGCAGGTTGTGGGGTTGTGATCTAACAGAGAAAAGTTGTGAAGTTCTGTCCTCAGTTCTTAGTTTAAACTCCTCCAGTCTGAAACATCTGGACCTGGATAACAATAAACTGAAAGATTCAGGAGTGAAGCTGCTCTCTGCTGGACTGGAGAATTCACACTGTAAACTGGAGATACTGGAGTAAGATCTTCACTTTCACACTGTAGATACAGAAGATCATTCATACAGAAACTGTTATTGATGTGTGTATGAGTTTGATATTTTACTCATTTTCCCCACACAAGATAAAACACTTTATCATTAATATAATAGGGCCAGTGATAGCTCAGTGGTTAAGGTACTGGACTAGTAAACAGAAAGTTGCCGGTTCAAGCCCCGCCACCACCAAGTTGCCACTGTTGGGTCCCTGAGCAAAGCCCTTAACCCTCAATTGCTCATCGTGTTCCGCTCATTGTGTAAGTCGCTCTGGATAAAAGCATCTGCTAAATGCTGTAAATGTAAAATGTAAATATAATAGAACAGTTTTACATGTTGAAGATTTCTCAGTGATGTCTGGTTGTGGATCTGAATGGAGATGGAGGTGGGGGATGATCATGTATGATTTTTATTAAATTTTTTATTTAATTTTCCTCTACAGGTTGAGGAGATGCATTATTACAGATGAAGGTTTTACTGCTCTGGCTTCAGCTCTGAAATCAAATCCATCATCACGTCTGAGAGAACTGCAACTGTACCAAAATTATCCAGGAGAATCAGGAGTAAAACTGCTCAAAGATCTACAGGAGGATCCACAATGTAACCTGAAGAAACTATAGTGAGTTTCTGTTGCTTTATATACACACACACCTAAGCACACAAACATGCACACATTACACACAAATGCACACATTACACACAAATGCACACATTACACACACACATGTACACATTACACACACACGCGCACATTACAAACACATGCACACATTACACACACACATGTACACATTACACACACATGTACACATTACACACACACATGTACACATTACATACACATGCACACATTACACACAGATTCACACATTACACACACATGTACACATTACACACACACATGTACACATTACACACACACATGTACACATTACACACACATGCACACATTACACACACACATGTACACATTACACACATATTCACACATTACACACACATGTACACATTACACACACATTCACAAATTACACACATGCACACATTACACACACATTACACACACATGTACACATTACACACACACATGTACACATTACACACACACATGTACACATTACACACACATGCACACATTACACACACACATGTACACATTACACACATATTCACACATTACACACACACGTACACATTACACACACATTCACAAATTACACACATGCACACATTACACACACATGCACACATTACACACACATTACACACACATGCACACTACACACACACATGCACACATTACACACACGCACACATTGAACACACATTACACACACATGCACACATTACACACACATGCACACATTACATACACATGCACACATTACACACACATGCACACATTACGTACACATGCACACACATTACATACACATGCACACATTACACACACATGCACACATTACATACACATGCACACATTACACACACATGCACACACATTACATACACATGCACACATTACTCACACATTACACATTACACATTACATACACATGCACACATTACACACACATGCACACATTACATACACATGCACACATTATATACACATTACACACACATTCACACACACATGCACACATTACACACACATTACACACACATTCACACATTACATACACATGCACACATTACACACACTTGTACACATTGCACACATGCACACATTGCACACACATGCACACATTGCACACACATGCACACATTACACACACATGCACACATTACACACACATTACACACACATGCACACATTACACACACATGCACACACATTACATACACATGCACACATTACATACACATGCACACATTACATACACATTACATACACATTACACACACATTACATACACATGCACACATTACATACACATTACACAAACATTACATACACATGCACATATTACATACACATTACATACACATTACATACACATGCACACATTACATACACATTACATACACATTACACACACATTACATACACATGCACACATTACATACACATTACACAAACATTACATACACATGCACACATTACATACACATTACACAAACATTACATACACATGCACACATTACACACACATTACATACACATTACACACACATTACATACACATGCACACATTACATACACATTACATACACATTACACACACATTACATACACATGCACACATTACATACACATTACACAAACATTACATACACATGCACACATTACATACACATGTACACATTACACACACATGCACACATTACTCACACATTACACATTACATACACATGCACACATTACACACACATGCACACATTACATACACATGCACACATTATATACACATTACACACACATTCACACACACATGCACACATTACACACACATTACACACACATTCACACATTACATACACATGCACACATTACACACACTTGTACACATTGCACACATGCACACATTGCACACACATGCACACATTGCACACACATGCACACATTACACACACATGCACACATTACACACACATTACACACACATGCACACATTACACACACATGCACACACATTACATACACATGCACACATTACATACACATGCACACATTACATACACATTACATACACATTACACACACATTACATACACATGCACACATTACATACACATTACACAAACATTACATACACATGCACATATTACATACACATTACATACACATTACATACACATGCACACATTACATACACATTACATACACATTACACACACATTACATACACATGCACACATTACATACACATTACACAAACATTACATACACATGCACACATTACATACACATTACACAAACATTACATACACATGCACACATTACACACACATTACATACACATTACACACACATTACATACACATGCACACATTACATACACATTACATACACATTACACACACATTACATACACATGCACACATTACATACACATTACACAAACATTACATACACATGCACACATTACATACACATGTACACATTACACACACATGCACACATTACACACACTTGCACACATTACATACACATGTACACATTACATACACATGCACACATTACATACACATTACATACACATTACACACACATTACACACACATGCACACATTACATACACATTACATACACATTACACACACATTACACACACATGCACACATTACATACACATTACATACACATGCACACATTACATACACATTACATACACATTACACACACATTACACACACATGCAGTGGTATTTCTGTCTTATTGTGGAATCAGAACTGCTCATTTGCAAAACTTCATCTGTATCAGGGTTCTTTAGTGAACAATGAATCATGTAAAATGTTCTATCATTGTTCCAGGTGGTCTCTGTGTGTGTGTGTGTGTGTGTGTGTGTGTGTGTGTGTGTGTGTGTGTGTGTGTGTGCATGCATGCGTGTGTGCTAGTGTGTATACTGGTTCTGATTGTGTTGAGTCTGATAGGTGACTGAAACATCTGATCATGTCTGATGTCTTCTACAGCTTCTGATTTTAATAAATGTTGAATTATGAGAAGAAGAAGATGAAGAGCAGTGGAGATAAACACCATCTACTCTTCACACTGGGATTCTATATGACGCTTTGTTCAGCTTCTTACTGCTCAAATCTGTAAACATGCTTTCTGTATAACTATGATCTTCTCTCATGACATCACTTCCTGTACAAGATCAACACTCTCAAACCTTAACTGCTGATAGACCTTCATCTCCTCCTTCTATACGTCAGTACTGAAGCAATGAAATTGGAGAGTCCATTCTGGTACCAGCTGAATTAATCTGATAGATTGAGTTAAGAGCTGCAAAACAGGGTGAGGGTCAATGAGGACTTTTCTTTAGAAAACCCTGTATTAGCTTGATGCATTAGCATGCTGTTCACTATCTAGAAAGATATCCTTTATTTGTCATATATACATATACAGATGTACAGTACAATGAAATTCTTTCTTCGCATATCCCAGCTGGTGTTGGAAGCTGGGGTCAGAGCGCAGGGTCAGCCAACTTACGGCGCCCCTGGAGCAGACAGGGTTAAGGGTCTTGCTCAAGGACCCAACAGTGGCTACATAGCAGAGCCTGGATTTGAACCGCCAATCTTCCGGTTGATAGCCCAAAGCCCTACCCACTAGGCTACCACAGGCCCCTGACATGTAATGAAAGAAGTAATGACATGTAATGAAATCTGACATGTAATGAAAGAAATTTAAAGCTGGAGATGTTATGATTCTGCCTGGAGAACATGAGGAGGATTACTCAAGAGCCCAGATAACCTCCAAGGATCTTCACTGGGAAATTACAGACGGTAGTGAGATCTTAAGGTTAGAACGTCTTCCTACATAACCACAAGATGCTTTGAAAGAAACTTTGTTGAATGGTCAGAAAAGACCTAAAAAGACATCAAACAGTAGAGGTCCTGGGTTGAGGGGTACATAATCCCATTTTTGCACCATACATTTTAACCAACTAACAATAAAATAGATTGAATTAGTTATTAATTATTAATGATGTTAAATATAGAAGATGATGATAATGTAAATATTTGATAAAAGATGCAGTAAGTGTAGCAGTTCTGTTAATGATTAATAATAATATTAACCCTCTGACACATAGTGGTCACTACGGTGGCGGCTATTTAATAGCTGTTTATTTTTTTTTACAAGCACAGGTTTCCATGCTTCAAATGCATATCGACCTCTACAATGGACACTACAGTTTCAATCATTTCACTTCTACACTGATTTGTTGTTCATTCTCCATACAGGTGATTTAAGTTTATGTTTATGATTTTTTTCTTACTCCTCTGTAGTGCTGACAGTCTCCTCATCATCTTTTATCAGATGCACTTTATTTTTCTGCTCTTGACAATAAACACATACACAACAAGATTTTGAATTTATGCACATAAATGCAGCTTCATTCTGCACTAGTTTTAATAAAATAAATAAATAAATATTATTTTAAATCATGATACAAATGGTTCTTTTAACTTTGAAATGTATGTTATTTTAAAAACGAACAATTTGTAACTAGAGAGTGCATTTCCGAAGAAAATGCGAGTGTGATTGCCGTGTGCCGGTCGGGCGGGCGTGCGTATCCCAATGTTTTATCCAACTCACGGTGTCATCAGTGGACTTTCAGATTTAATATGGAAACGGCGTCGACATCTCAAACTTTCAAAAAATGAATGGAAGTGAATGGAGCCGAAAAACGGGCGTGGCAGGTGGGCGTGGGTTCGAATCCCCATGCTGTATCTGAGTCGGGGTTACATCAGTGGGCTTCACGATTTAGAGTTGGAACGGCGTCGATATCTCAAACTTTAAAAAAATGAATGGAAGTGAATGGGACCAAAAACCGGGCGTGGCAGATTGGTGTGGGTTCGAATCCCCATGCTGTATCTGAGTCGGGGTTACATCAGTGGGCTTCACGATTTAGAGTTGGAACGGCGTCGATATCTCGAACTTTCAAAAAATGAATAGAAGTGAATGGGACCAAAAACCGGGCGTGGCAGGTGGGCGTGGGTTCGAATCCCCATGCTTTACCCAAGTCGGGGTTACATCAGTGGGCTTTACGATATAGAGTTGGAACGGTGTTGATATCTCGAACTTTCAAAAAATGAATGGAAGTGAATAGAGCCGAAAACCGGGCGTGGCAGGTGGGTGTGGGTTCGAATCCCCATGCTGTACCCAAGTCGGGGTAACATCAGTGGGCTTTACAATTTAGAGTTGGAACGATGTTGATATCTCGAACTTTCAAAAAATGAATGGAAGTGAATGGAGCAGAAAAACGGGCGTGGCAGGTGGGCGTTGGTTCGAATCCCCATGCTGTACCCATGTCGGGGTTACATCAGTGGGCTTTACAATTTAGAGTTGGAACGGCGTCGATATCTCAAACTTTCAAAAAATGAATGGAAGTGAATGGAGCCGGAAAATGGGCGTGGCAGGTGGGCGTGGGTTCGAATCCCCATGCTGTATGTGAATGGGGTTACCTCAGTGGGAAGTGAGCGTATCTAAATGCTGTATAGAGCTGCAGTGGGTTTTTTGGGGGGTGTAAATACTTTATCTGTATCTGAATCCTAGCTCTCGTTTTGAGCTGAAGGCCGGTATAGGAAATTCCCATTCAAAAAAATGAATGGAAGTCAATGGGGGCAAAAAAGGGCAAAAAACTTAAAAAAGTGGGCGTGGCCGGTGAACGGGCGGGCCGATCGAAAACCTTTCTTCAAGAAGTGACGTCAATAACGTGCCGGACGATTTAGAGTTGGAACGGCGTCGATATCTCAATTTTTCGAAAACGAATGGAAGTCTATAAGAAAAAATCTTCGGAAAAACGGGCGTGGTGGGCGAACGGGCTGGCGGATCGAAAACCTGTATACAAGCGCTCTATTCCCGTATGGGCCGGACGATTTGGCGTTGGAACGGGGTCGATATCTCGAAAACTGCGGGAGAAGAAAGCCGGACAAAAACGGGCAGAATAATAAAAATAACTAGAGAGTGCATTTCCGGAGAAAATGCGAGTGTGATTGCCGTGTGCCCGTCTGGCGGGCGCGCGTATCCCAATGCTTTATCCAACTTGGGGTGTCATCAGTGGGATTTACGATTTAGAATTGGAACAGCGTCGATATCTCGAACTTTCAAAAAATGAATGGAATTGAATGAGACCAAAAATGGGCGTGGCAGATGGGCGTGGGTTCGAATCCCCATGCTGTATCTGAGTCAGGGTGTCATCAGTGGACTTTACGATTTAGAGTTGGAACGATGTTGATATCTCAAACTTTTAAAAAATGAATGGAAGTGAATGAAGCCGAAAAACGGGCGTGGCAGGTGGACGTGGGTTCAAATCCCCATGCTGTATCTGAGTCGGGGTTACATCAGTGGGCTTTACGATATAGAGTTGGAACGGCGTTGATATCTCAAATTTTCAAAAAATGAATGGAAGTGAATAAAGCCGAAAAACGGGCGTGGCAGGTGGGTGTGGGTTCGAATCCCCATGCTGTATCTGAGTCAGTGTGTCATCAGTGGGCTTTACGATTTAGAGTTGGAACGATGTTGATATCTCAAACTTTTAAAAAATGAATGGAAGTGAATGAAGCCGAAAAACGGGCGTGGCAGGTGGACGTGGGTTCGAATCCCCATGCTGTATCTGAGTCGGGGTTACATCAGTGGGCTTTACGATATAGAGTTGGAACGGCGTCGATATCTCAAATTTTCAAAAAATGAATGGAAGTGAATAAAGCCGAAAAACGGGCGTGGCAGGTGGGCGTGGGTTCGAATCCCCATGCTGTACCCAAATCGAGGTGTCATCAGTGGGCTTTACGATTTCGAGTTGGAACGGCGTCGATATCTCGAACTTTCAAAAAATGAATGGAAGTGAATGGAGCAGAAAAACGGGCGTGGCAGGTGGGCGTGGGTTCGAATCCCCATGCTGTACCCAAGTCGGGGTGTCACCAGTGGGCTTTACGATTTACTTTTGGAACGGCGTCAATATCTCGAACTTTCAAAAAAAAAATGGAAGTGAATGGAGCCGAAAAACGGGCGTGGCAGGTGGGCGTGGGTTCGAATCCCCATGCTGTACCAATGTCGGGGTTACATAAGTGGGCTTTACGATTTAAAGTTGGAACGGCGTTGATATCTCGAACTTTAAAAAAAAGAATGGAAGTGAATGGGGCTGAAAAACGGGCGTGGCAGGTGGGTGTGGGTTCGAATCCCCATGCTGTACCCATGTCGGGGTTACATCAGTGGGCTTTACGATTTAGAGTTGGAACGGTGTTGATATCTCAAACTTTAGAAAAATGAATGGAAGTGAATGGGGTTCTTATAGGTTAAATAAAGGTTGTACAAATAACCATTCAACAACCATTCAGAAAAAATGAATGGAAGTCAATGGGACCAAAAAACTGTAAAAAAGCGGGCGTGGCAGATGAACGGGCGGGCGGATCGAAAAGCAAAAAACACAAAGTTATTTCAATAACGTGCCGGACGATTTAAAGTTGGAACGGCGTCGATATCTCAACATTTTTTCAAAAATGAATGGAAGTCTATGGGACAAAATTTCCGGAAAAACGGGCGTGGCGGGCGGACGGGCGGGCGGATCGAAAACCTGTATACAAGCGGTCTATTCCCGTATGGGCCGGACGATTTGGCGTTGGAACGGGGTCGATATCTCGAAAATTGCGGACGAAGAAAGCCGGACAAAAAACGGGCAGAATAATAATAACTAGAGAGTGCATTTCCGGAGAAAATGCGAGTGTGATTGCCGTGTGGCGGTCGGCGGGCGTGCGCAGGTCGGGGGTGCGCAGGTCGGGGGTGCGCATGCGTTTAGAAGTGGTGCGGTGCTTGGGGTGTGAATACTTTCTCCCAGACAGGCCACTGTATCTGTGCACAAGCTGTGGTGTGAGCACAAGTTCACTCTGGGTGTGTTTGAAAAGCCAAACCTGTAAATAAATGCATTTCTGCACGTTTCTACTGCTTACAAATCAGTACTCATTCATTTACATGTGATTATCACTGTAGGGGCCATGGTATTGCGCAATGTATGATCGGCTGTGTCTCATTTACAGCTTTCAGGCAGAGTGCACTCACACTTCGGTCCCTACTTTAGCATATTAGCCATTCCCATTGATTTTAATGCATTCGTTAGCCTTAAAGCTAACGGATATAATATCTTTTTTTCTGTTGCAACGCGAACGATATGACGCTCACTGCTAAGTCTAACTGGCTTATAATTTCATTCTGTGCAGTGTTTTCATTTTAAAAATCACTAATACTTTAGTTACAGACCAAAATAAGTCAGATTTTTTGACGGCCGCCATTTTCTGCTCTCAGAACGGTCTGAACAGGTCGCCTACGTCATCACGTTGACGTTGTGTGGAAAGCCAAAGGTGTCAAATTTTTTGTCCAAAAATTCGGGCAAAAACGGGCATAAATGCCACACGGATGGGCGTATCCGGATGATTTTTTGGATTTGGGCGCTAATTAATGACCCGGTCGATCAAGAGTTGGAACGGCGTTGATAGTTCGAAATTTTTTTCAAAATGAATGGGAGTCAAGGGGGCAAAACGGGCACCTTAAAACGGGCACTGTGGGCACAGTGTTTGTTCGATCCAAAAGCTGTATACAAGCAGTCCATTCCCGTATAGGCCGGACGATTTGGCGCTGGAACGGGGTCGATATCTCGAAAATTGCGGACGAAGAAAGCCGGACAAAAAACCGGTGGAATGGTGATATTTTATTGAAAACGAAAATAACAATATCAATAGTGTGCTTGCCTTTAGGCAATCACACTAACTAGAGAGTGCATTTCCGGAGAAAATGCGAGTGTGATTGCCGTGTGGCGGTCGGCGGGCGTGCGCAGGTCGGGGGGGCGCATGCGTTTAGAAGTGGTGCAGTGCGTGGGGTGTGAATACTTTCTCCCAGACAGGCCACTGTATCTGTGCACAAGCTGTGGTGTGAGCACAAGTTCACTCTGGGTGTGTTTGAAAAGCCAAACCTGTAAATAAATGCATTTGTGCACGTTTCTACTGCTTACAAATCAGTACTCATTCATGTACATGTGATTATCACTGTAGGGGCCATGGTATTGCGCAATCTATGATCGGCTGTGTCTCATTTACAGCTTTCAGGCAGAGTGCACTCACACTTCGGTCCCTACTTTAGCATATTAGCCATTCCCATTGATTTTAATGCATTCGTTAGCCTTAAAGCTAACGGATATAATATCTTTTTTTCTGTTGTAACGCGAACGATATGACGCTCACTGCTAAGTCTAACTGGCTTATAATTTCATTCAGTGCAGTGTTTTCATCTTAAAAATCACTAATATTTTAGTTACAGACCAAAATAAGTCAGATTTTTTGACGGCGGCCATTTTCTGCTCTCAGAACGGTCTGAACAGGTCGCCTACGTCATCACGTTGACGTTGTGTGGAAAGCCAAAGGTGTCAATATTTTTGTCCAAAAATTCGGGCAAAAACGGGCATAAATGCCACACGGATGGGCGTATCCAGATGATTTTTTGGATTTGGGCGCTAATTAATGACCCGGTCGATCAAGAGTTGGAACGGCGTTGATAGCTCGAAAATTTTTTCAAAATGAATGGGAGTCAATGGGGCAAAACGGGCACCTTAAAACGGGCACTGTGGGCACTGTGTTGGTTCGATCCAAAAGCTGTATACAAGCGCTCTTTTCCTGTATGGGCCGGACGATTTGGCGCTGGAACGGGGTCGATATCTCGAAAACTGCGGGAGAAGAAGCACGGACAAAAAACGGGCAGAATAGTAATATTTTATTGAAAACGAAAATAACAATATCAATAGTGTGCTTGCCTTTAGGCAATCACACTAACTAGAGAGTGCATTTCCGGAGAAAATGCGAGTGTGATTGCCGTGTGCCG
The DNA here is from genome assembly GCF_030014385.1 of Trichomycterus rosablanca. Taxonomy (NCBI): domain Eukaryota; kingdom Metazoa; phylum Chordata; class Actinopteri; order Siluriformes; family Trichomycteridae; genus Trichomycterus; species Trichomycterus rosablanca. The sequence goes on from NC_086002.1 coordinate 21,996,049, forward strand.
GTCGGGCGGTTGTGCGTATCCCAATGCTTTATCCAACTCGGGGTGTCATCAGTGGGCTTTACGATTTAGAGTTGAAACGGCGTCGATGTCTCGAACTTTCAAAAAATGAATGGAAGTGAATGGAGCCGAAAACCGGGCGTGGCAGGTGGGCGTGGGTTCGAATCCCCATGCTGTACCGAAGTCGGGGTTACATCAGTGGGCTTTAAGATATAGAGTTGGAACAGCGTTGATATCTCAAACTTTCAAAAAATGAATGGAAGTGAATGAGGCTAAAATACGGGCGTGGCAGGTGGGTGTGGGTTCGAATCCCCATGCTGTATCTGAGTCGGGGTTACATCAGTGGGCTTTATGATTTAGAGTTGGAACGGCGTTGATATCTCGAACTTTCAAAAAATGAATGGAAGTGAATGGAGCCGAAAACCGGGCGTGGCAGGTGGGCGTGGGTTCGAATCCCCATGCTGTACCGAAGTCGGGGTTACATCAGTGGGCTTTAAGATATAGAGTTGGAACGGCGTTGATATCTCAAACTTTAGAAAAATGAATGGAAGTGAATGGGGTTCTTATAGGTTAAATAAAGGTTGTACAAATAACCATTCAACAACCATTCAGAAAAAATGAATGGAAGTCAATGGGACCAAAAAACTGTAAAAAAGCGGGCGTGGCGGATGAACGGGCGGGCGGATCGAAAAGCAAAAAACACAAAGTTATTTCAATAACGTGCCGGACGATTTAAAGTTGGAACAGCGTCGATATCTCAACATTTTTTCAAAAATGAATGGAAGTCTATGGGACAAAATTTCCGGAAAAACGGGCGTAACGGGCGGACGGGCGGGCGGATCGAAAACCTGTATACAAGCGGTCTATTCCCGTATGGGCCGGACGATTTGGCGTTGGAACGGGGTCGATATCTCGAAAATTGCGGACGAAGAAAGCCGGACAAAAAACGGGCAGAATAATAATAACTAGAGAGTGCATTTCCGGAGAAAATGCGAGTGTGATTGCCGTGTGGCGGTCGGCGGGCGTGCGCAGGTCGGGGGTGCGCATGCGTTTAGAAGTGGTGCGGTGCTTGGGGTGTGAATACTTTCTCCCAGACAGGCCACTGTATCTGTGCACAAGCTGTGGTGTGAGCACAAGTTCACTCTGGGTGTGTTTGAAAAGCCAAACCTGTAAATAAATGCATTTCTGCACGTTTCTACTGCTTACAAATCAGTACTCATTCATTTACATGTGATTATCACTGTAGGGGCCATGGTATTGCGCAATGTATGATCGGCTGTGTCTCATTTACAGCTTTCAGGCAGAGTGCACTCACACTTCGGTCCCTACTTTAGCATATTAGCCATTCCCATTGATTTTAATGCATTCGTTAGCCTTAAAGCTAACGGATATAATATCTTTTTTTCTGTTGCAACGCGAACGATATGACGCTCACTGCTAAGTCTAACTGGCTTATAATTTCATTCTGTGCAGTGTTTTCATTTTAAAAATCACTAATACTTTAGTTACAGACCAAAATAAGTCAGATTTTTTGACGGCGGCCATTTTCTGCTCTCAGAACGGTCTGAACAGGTCGCCTACGTCATCACGTTGACGTTGTGTGGAAAGCCAAAGGTGTCAATATTTTTGTCCAAAAATTCGGGCAAAAACGGGCATAAATGCCACACGGATGGGCGTATCCAGATGATTTTTTGGATTTGGGCGCTAATTAATGACCCGGTCGATCAAGAGTTGGAACGGCGTTGATAGCTCGAAATTTTTTTCAAAATGAATGGGAGTCAATGGGGCAAAACGGGCACCTTAAAACGGGCACTGTGGGCACTGTGTTGGTTCGATCCAAAAGCTGTATACAAGCGCTCTTTTCCTGTATGGGCCGGACGATTTGGCGCTGGAACGGGGTCGATATCTCGAAAACTGCGGGAGAAGAAGCACGGACAAAAAACGGGCAGAATAGTAATATTTTATTGAAAACGAAAATAACAATATCAATAGTGTGCTTGCCTTTAGGCAATCACACTAACTAGAGAGTGCATTTCCGGAGAAAATGCGAGTGTGATTGCCGTGTGCCGGTCGGGCGGTTGTGCGTATCCCAATGCTTTATCCAACTCGGGGTGTCATCAGTGGGCTTTACGATTTAGAGTTGAAACGGCGTCGATGTCTCGAACTTTCAAAAAATGAATGGAAGTGAATGGAGCCGAAAACCGGGCGTGGCAGGTGGGTGTGGGTTCGAATCCCCATGCTGTACCGAAGTCGGGGTTACATCAGTGGGCTTTAAGATATAGAGTTGGAACAGCGTTGATATCTCAAACTTTCAAAAAATGAATGGAAGTGAATGAGGCTAAAATACGGGCGTGGCAGGTGGGTGTGGGTTCGAATCCCCATGCTGTATCTGAGTCGGGGTTACATCAGTGGGCTTTATGATTTAGAGTTGGAACGGCGTTGATATCTCGAACTTTCAAAAAATGAATGGAAGTGAATGGAGCCGAAAACCGGGCGTGGCAGGTGGGCGTGGGTTCGAATCCCCATGCTGTACCGAAGTCTGGGTTACATCAGTGGGCTTTAAGATATAGAGTTGGAACAGCGTTGATATCTCAAACTTTCAAAAAATGAATGGAAGTGAATGAGGCTAAAATACGGGCGTGGCAGGTGGGTGTGGGTTCGAATCCCCATGCTGTACCTGAGTCGGGGTTAAATTTTTTTTTTTTAAGTGAGACAATTCTACGTTGCTGTGGCCGTTTAAGATCCTATCAGCAACATGTCAGGAGTTTCTCTTATTTTGTTGAGGCAATTCTTTGTTGCTGTGGCCGTTTAAGATCCTATCAGCAACATGTCAGGAGTTTCTCTTTTTTTGGTTAGCTTTGTATTAACATTTTGACCTAAGCTATTTCCCACCCTCCCAGAACTTTTCTTCACACTTTTATTTGGGTTGCTGGCGTCGTTTACAGTGTCATTAGGAACAATTTCAGTTGTTAAACTTTAAAGAGTTTTTGTTTTTTCGTTGCTGTGGCCGTTTAAGATCCTATCAGGAACATGTGAAACATTTTTAACAATCTTTCACAATGGCAAATATTGGGCTGTGGTAGCTGTAATATGATTTTAATGATCCTGATGAAAAGCACTTATCAGGCTGTGAGATAAAGATAAGATCCAGAGTTGTATTTTTTTCTGTGGTAGCTTCTTTTATCATCTGGGTGTATCCTCTTCTTGAAAATAATTCATTGATGGGCTTCGCATTGGTTGAAGTAGAGTCTTCATTGAAATCCCCACAGATGATAACAAGTTCTTCGACCATCATGTCGATGGCATCCAAAAGATTTCTGAGGTTTAATAAAAAGTTTTCCTTGTTGTAGCTTGGTGGTCTATAAATAGCAGCTACTACAGCTTGTACTGGATCACTGACTTTGAGAGCAAGGAACTCCATATCAGTGACTCCCAAAACATATTGTAGAACCTGGGCATTTAGATGGTTCTTTGCATATATTGCAACACCACCACCCTTCTGGTTTGCCAACTGAGGAAAGCTGCTATAAGACACTTGCCTGTTCCGTCTATACATGCTGTATCCTTCCAGTTGAAGTTCCCGTGGAAGAGCTGATCCGAACGTGTGTTTCAGTGAAGCACAAAATATCTCCCAAAGATATTTCATGATGTTTTTGTTAGGTTCTGTGGCGTCAGGGGAATGTGCCATCTCTCCCTGACGCCACAGGCCTTACAGAGCAGTGAACGAGCTGGCTGAAATACCTGGCCAGCTCGTTAGGGCGAATGCGCTGCAGCTGTGTCCTGTGCCTTCCCCTATTTAAGGGATAGGCGCAGAGCTGCAGCCGTCGCATCTTCTGCGTTTGTTGGCCTTTTTCTTTCTTTCAGTTTGTTTGGCACTGCGGTGCCCTTTTATGTTTTTTTATTTTGTTTTATCTCTAGATTGTGCCGCCGCACTGTGCCGCCGCCGCTGTGCCGCTGCCGCCGGGCCACCGGTATTGGGGCGCCACCAGGCCGCCGCCGCCACCAAGCTGCCGCCATTTGAGGCGCCGCTGTCGTGCCGCCGCCGCCGCCTGGTCGCTGCCTTCAGGTCGCCGTCGGGCCGCTGCCGCCGAGCCGTCGAGCCGCCGTGCCGCCGCCACCATGAGATCCTGTTAACGCGCCCAGAGGAACGCGATCCCCTCCCAGCGTAAACCGCTGGTGACAGCGTCGCGTTCCGCCGTCTGGAGCGCTATTACAGCGGCCACTTCCCAGCCAACTTGGCTGGTGACAGCGCCGCTGTGTTTTGTAGCGTAATGACGCGGTTGCGTTCCAGCAATCCTTGCTGCCGACCGTAACACCCGGGCTTGTAAAAAGCCCGTGTTTTTTCCCCCTTCTCCGGCCAACAGCGCGAGGTTTTCCACCTCGCGAACCCGGTCGCTTCACCTCTTTAGTGCTGGGAGCGGTTTTGCTTTCAGCGCTGCTGTGGCAGGCTGCGTTAGCTCCCAGCCAGGAGGTGAGCGACCAGGGTTCGCGCCTCGCGCTTCCCCTTTTTGTTATTTGTGTTATTCTGTTTATTTTCTTGTATATTGTGTTTATTATTTAGTAAATAAAACCCTTTATCCAACTTCCTCTGCATCCTTGGGTCCTTCCTTCCCCAATCATAACAGTTTTCTCATGTCATCGAAATGACAGTGTAAACCTTCAACGTTATGATGAATGACAGTTAGGCTTTTATTGACCGTGCTTTTAGTATGCACCAGAAGTGGCATGACAAAGCTAATGTTTGCTTTTGCCATGTTTTCCAGTGACAACAAAACTTCTTCATTACAGAAAATCTTATTTTTGTTGAAGTCAATGATGTGAAGTCCTTGCAATGAGGTGGTTCTGCTGAGGGCTACATAAGCCATACCAGGTTCAAAAACCCGCCTCAGAGATACCACGGCTGATGATGAGGTCATGCCTTGTACTTTATGTGAAGTGCACGCAAATGCAAGTTTCAAAGGAAACTGGCACCGTACCAGTCCCTTTTTCTTGCATCGCTCTTCCACTCTCTCGATAAAAACAATTTTGTCAGCACCACATCTCTTGACTCCAGCAGTAGGGTTATCCAGCTCTAATCCAACTAACTCCACATACGCATTGCCTTTATGGTCAGTCTTACTGATGATTCGTGAGACTTTTCCAAAAGTCCCATTAACCAAACTATCTGCTGTATCCAAATTCCGTGTTATGACCACACGTGCACCCTCTGACAACAATAACGAATCCGGTAGATCTCCTTTGCGTCCTTGAAATGAAGCTGTTTGCCTTACCATTCTTCCTGTTCTATCGTCCTTTATATGGTTTTCTGCATCAATCCGAATTACAATAGAACTAAAGGCAAACAGGGTGTTATTGTTGTGATTATCCACTTCCTTGTTTGTGGCAAAGATGTGTAACACATCTGAGGGGCAATCATCCTTGCTGAAAAAAGTGCGTGAAGCTAGGAGGGCTCTATCACAATCAAGCAGTGGCTCAGCTTTCTTCTTAATTCTAAGCCTATTAAGCATTTCAGCGAATGCTTTGTCCTCTTTTTGCCTCATTATTTCTGTTAGGCTAATAATCTGAAAGCGATCTTGCCAAATATCCATTGTGTTGTCTTCATAGACACACAATGGCTTAGCCTTTCCCACTGGTGGCAATTGAAAAAAGTCTCCAACGGCAAGCACTGATACTCCTCCAAAGGTTTTCTTGCTACCTTTGACCTGTTGAAGTCTCAGGTCCACATATGCAAAAAGCTCTTTAGAAACCATGGATATTTCATCAATAACCATGATTTGCACATGTGAGAGAATGATCCTCATCTCATCCAAGGAATTTCCAAGTCCTTGGTATGGTGGCTTCAAGTTTTTTGGCAGCTTCAATATTGAATGCAAAGTGTTGCCAGAAATGTTAAACGATGCTGTTCCGGTGAAAGACGTTAAAAGAACAGTTGGCCTTGATATGCCATCCTGCTCATCTATAGTGGGCAATCTTCTCAAAATCTTCGTCACTTCATGGTAGATACACTTGATGAGATGGGATTTGCCAGTGCCAGCTCCACCAGTAACAAAGTAAAAGAACTGATCAGGCTGTTCACCATTTACAAGGCGTAAGCTCCAGTCCCTTACTTTATAAAACACAGCTGCTTGTGTTTGATTTAGCGATTGATACATCTGTCGAAGGACCTTAGAGCTTACTACTGGGCAGTGCAGCTGTTTTGTCAGCCTTTCTTTTGTACTCTGGCACATCATCTTGCTCATTTTCTTCAGCTGGATCTACTGGTTGACGGTCTGCAATTGCCTCGATTCGGATGAGCTCTGTATTTGGAGCGAAACTGGCCCATGCGTCCTCAATGGGTCCAGTTTTTACAAAATCCTCAATTGCACGGTCAATAGCTTCACTGTCATTTTCATGCCGTTTCCGGTTATCCTTCACAATATCAAACATCCTTCACAATGTCAATATCTCTGAACCAGGGAGCTTGATACAAGCACTAACATAGAAGGACTGGTAAGAATTGAATGGCGCTATCTTAAGTTGACATTCACTCCTGTATGGAAGGTAAATCTTCAGTAGAGTTCCATAAAACTTTTCAGGCTCCTTCTTCTGTGAAAAACCTGCATACCTGATGACTGCAGGTTTGCCTCTTGTCCTCTTCTGAATAAATCCCATTTTGTCTTGAAGCGGGATAACATTTTTACTATTCTTTTCTCTTCCATAGACAACTCTGTAATTTGATGCAAAGTCAGCCATGCACATTATTTCAAATTCAGTAGTCTGAGGCCTGGCTTTATACTTTTCTAGCAAGCCAGTCATCCACACTTGGTCTGAATCTGGGTCTTTCATTTCCAGATTTTTTAATGGCAGACTCATCTTCAGTGCATCATCGTCCGTGGGAATGAAGATTACATTGCGTGAGCAAGACTTGAGTTTTAAACTGCACACACAGGTGACAGCCTCTTGCACACTGACCTCACGGTTTTTGGAGTATGCTTGCATGATCTTTTTCATTTGGTCAAGGTCCGATGAATTGTCATGGCTTGATTCTGTCACAATCCGCTTGAGATAGTCACTCATCTCATGCTCTGCCTTAGTTATGTATGACAGCATGTACATTATGCAGCTATAGGCATCCAGCACATACTGAATGTCCATATTTGCATTCCATGCTCTCAACAAGTGCGGATTGTAGCCATTGACCCAACAGTCCTTGGGGTCACGTTTCATCATTACAGCAGTTTTATCTGTCATCGTCTCAAGATAACGGAGGAAGTTGTCGTAGGTTAAATTGCACTTCGCAAGGATTTCATCAATACTTCCAAATGAAGCTGCTGGGTCATGCAGCAAGTCCCAAACAGGTTTAAGCTTGGCTCTTGACTGTTGTTTCGGGCTTGGCTCATCATGTTCTGATGGCCTTGGTCTACTAATAAAAGTAGACTTCACTGGTGGCTTGGGAAACCCAAAGCGGCAATGTTTCTTTCCTTTTCTGCATGACTTTGTGTGACTTTTGCTGTGGGACTGAACTTCCTTCACAATGCTGAACAATTCAGGGTCTGTTTTTTCATCAGGCAGCTGACAGGATATGTACTTATCAATAAAAGCTGCAACGGTTTTATCTGGATCATCCTCAAACTTTGGTGCATCCTTAATCCAAAAAAGGCAATGTATATGGCCTGATCCTCTAGCCTGGAACTCCACCCTATAAAACCAGTCCACTACTTCACCTATAGGTTGAGCAGGTGATAAAATCAAATCTTTCATTAGGGCCTCCACCCTCTTTTCGAATAGTCTTATCACTGTCACGGGGTTGCTTCGCAGGATGTCACATTTAGTGGTCCAGTCCAACTTAGAGAAATTCACAGTTTCTCCCTGTTGCCTCTTGATTGCTCCAATAACTTCTGGCCATCTCATCTCAGCAGCACTGAAAGTGCAAAAAAATGTGGGCAAGCCTAATTGTCTTAAACAGGCAAAGAGGTCCTTCATTGTTTTCTCCCAAAAAGCAGGTGTCCCTCTTAGTGGCTGCATGAATCTTGTGGCCTCCCCATGTCTAACGAGTTTCTTAACCTCATGCTGGTCTTGCAATAATCTTGTTGTAATTCTTCATCCATCCTTGGTGAACACTTTGCCTTTGCGCAGCTGAATGGACATACTTGACATAGCAAGGTACATCTCAGTCACAAACTGTGCAAAGAATATATAATTAGTGTCCATGGCAAAACGATTGTCAGCACTGAACAGCCTTGCATTAAAATACCTGCTTGGGGAGATCTTTTTGGGTCTGTCTGATTCATCAAGTGTGTTCCTGCCAGTGTTAAACTGCACAGGAAATGCCATGGACTCCAATTTGGGAGTTTTGAAAAAGCTGACTGGTTGATTTCCTTCTGCTGGGGCAATTGAGTAAATATTGTCTCCAAATGACAATATTTCTTGGCCAGCATCGGCTGGCTGCAGACAGGAATCAAAAGCAATGCCGTAGTTTTGAGCAACGCTGACCTCTTGTTCTTCAGGTGGGTTTCCAGAGTCAGAATCACCCTCTGGACAGAAATCTTCATTTCTGTGGTCAACATTGTCTGCATTATGCCCCCCTGGTGCACATTCCAGGTACTCAGCTTCTGCATCCTCTCTTAAACATATGTCTCTGTACTCTGAATGAATTTCTTTTAATTTCAGTAAGGCAGTTCTTACCTTGTTCATGTACAGATTCTGAAACTGAAAATGTCCTTTGTACTGTAAACGACGCTTCAGCTTTACTCTAAGAAATTGTGATTCTGAAGATGGTCTGGGCAAACACTGAACTGTTGACTCGACCTCAGATGGAACACATACCACTGCTCCATGAATTGCACGCTGTTGTCCCTTTGGAAGTGAGATAATCTTAGCAAAAGGTATGAATTTAGCAATGACGTGTCTCTCAAGTACATTCAGCCCTTGCAATTCATCTGGGACTGAGTCAAGCTTTTGTTTTTTTTGTTTTTTCTGGAACGCTGGGTCATTTCTGTAACGATCCTTAACGTGTTTTTTTTGTTTTTCCTGGAACGCTGGGTCATTTCTGTAATGATCCTTAACGTGTTTTTTTTTGTTTTTCCTGGAACGCTGGGTCATTTCTGTAATGACCCTTAACGTGTTTTTTTTTTGTTTTTCCTGGAATGCTGGGTCATTTCTGTATCGGTCCTTAAAGTGGTTTTTTTTGTTTTTGCTGGAATGCTGGGTCATCTCTGTATCGGTCCTTCATGTGGGTTTTTTGTTTTTGCTGGAACACTGGGTCATCTCTGTATCGGTCCTTAATGTACTGTTTTTGTCTTATTTGAAAAACAGGATCATTAAGATATCGGCTTCTGATGCTGGCCCTCTTTTTAGATGAACATAGTCTATATTGATTCTTACCAGCATCACTTTTCCTCAGCTGTTTTATTTTGCTTGTTTCAGTGGGTGACTTTTGGTTCCCTTTGGACATCTGTCTCTTTAGCTTCTTTGCAATTTTTTCTCGTCTACGTTTGTTCAGTTTAATTGTGACCTTAGACAGAAAAGAGGCTTGTTGCGAAACCTTACTTTGTTCACTCTCTGATGCACTTACTTCCTGGTCTTCAGATCTTACTGTTTCAAAGCAGACTGGTAGGAGATTATATTGTTGATCTGCATCTAGTTCCAATGAACAGTAGAAGAGCTGTATTAGTCGCTTTGCCAGATCAGACACAGTTTGAAAAGTAACCATCACAGCCTTCCCATTTTCCTCACAACACTGGCATTACGAGAATGTGGATAAAAAAAACCATAACGGCCATGTCGATCTTGAAAAACACTTACGCACAAAGCACCTATAATCAACAATGCTTGTGAATATCTGGTTCCAAGACCTTCAAGTTGGAGTGATAGATTTAAAAAGTCTTCCCAGTCTTGAGGTGCATCTTGCAGTAACATCCCACACAGGATCAGATTTCTTCACGATGTTGGAGCCTCTGTCAGATTGAATAGTGTCCGGTAACTCATCAAAATTCAAATGCACAGAAACAAACCTTTTCTCCTTCTCCAGTCTGCTTTGTATCAGACGATACAATCGGTCTCCTTTTGTTAAAACACAATCTAAACTTTTACTGTCCATTTGTTCTGTGTCCTGCAGGTGGGCTAGAAACATTAGTGAATTAGCCACACATTGGCTTCCTCTGCTATACTCTGAAAACCTGCAATCAGATTGGCTGAAAGAGGCGCTCACTGAAATCTCATTTGCTTCCTTATTGCTTCCTCTTTCATAACATGCAACCAGCATGTTAACATTGTCAGAAGCTTCCTTAACCACACACTGGCTTCCTCTGCTGTGCTCCTGTTATTAGACTTGCTGTTTGAGGCGCTCGCTGAAATAGTTTCTTCAGATTCAAAGTTACTGCTCACAGCTCTATCATCATCAACCACATGTTTTTCTGAAGCAAAACGTGATTTCCACTGTTCTTTTTTTGCACAGGCTTTTTTGTTTTTACGAGGCATTTTGGTAGGGGTTACGTTCTGAGCGTTGGTACAGAGAACAGCAAAAGGATCAAAGAACCTAAACTGAGTAAACAGATAACCTAGATATTTATAATGCTTACCAATATACTTACTGCAGCAAACTATAGTCTGTGAACAGCTAGGCCATACAATAAAACAACTTTGCAGTAAGGTTAGCACTCACCAATATGTATCCGACGGTACCACCCTAGTGGAAAAAAAGTGCATTAGTGTATTTAAAATATACTGTGATTTGTCTAAATATACTATAAATGAACTAGCATGTCTGTGCTTCTTATAAACATCTTAAAAATATCATACTTAAATCAAATAATTGCAATTACAATTTTAAAATACTTTTCAAATATTATCAAAAAGTATATTTTTAATAAATACTTTACCATTAAGTACACATGAAGTTAAATTAAATTTGGTTTAATTTAATATACTTCTTAACTACATGTTTTTAAGTAGATGTTTGGTATATTTTTGCAAAGTAGCTTAAATAACTGCTGTAGTAATTCAGGTAATTAAGGTACACTTTTAACACGTTATGCAAAGGTTTACTTAAGTGTGTTTTTTTCATAAATTTACTTTCATGATGAAAAAGGTACACTTGAGTATACTAATCTTTAATTTACTACAGTGCACTACAGGGTATTGATAAACTAATGATCATTACACTAAAAATGTGCTAAAATGGAGCTTATTATTATTCTTTATTTGTACATAAATAATACAAAAGCTCAACTTAGTTGTATTAATTAGTTGTATTAAGTGAACTAAACTGTACTAAATTGACACAATTGTAACTATACAGTATTTAATTTAACTTTAGTATACTACAGCATATGAATTTACCTCCATGTTTCACACTCAAAGTAAAATTAAATCACATTTAACCAGTATTCCAAGTGAGTACATTTGAGTACATTAAAATATTTTTAAAATAGACTTTAAATATATTCATTTCCTGTCTTTCTAGACCTGATTCTTTGTAGTAGTTACCAATATATTTATTAATATATTTATTAATGAGTGCTGTAATAATGTATGTAGTAATATCCACCTTATATAGGTATACTTGTAAATATACTTTTAATATTTAATATACTTGTAGTAAATATACTTGTAATAATTACTTTTAATTAAGTTTCATTAAATTGAATGTAGTTCTCAAATACTTGTTTTCAAATAGATGTTTAGTATTTTTTGCAAAGTATGTTAATCAACTGCTGTAGTAATTCACTTAAGGAGCAAAATTTGTACAAAAGTTTACTTAAGTGTGTTTTTTCATAAACTGACATGTAAAATGTTTTTACAATTTTTGTTATATTCAAATATAAAAATTGTGTACATTTCAGTCTTAATTCTAATATGGAAAATATAATAATCATGTTAAAGAACACTTTTAAATACTATGTTACGTATTTTAACTTTGCATGTAATTAATAGATTTAATTTGATGCTGTAATTATTATGCTTGCAAAGAATTCACTACATAAATATTCATTTGGTGTAGTTGAAATAGTAACCTGTATGAACCTCATTAGATAAATGCTTTTAAAAAATAAAACCTATTATGTGTTTCCCTGCGTTTAACCCAATAAACTCCTGATTAAACTTTAGCACCTACATGATCCTAATTATGATAAGAAACTGATTAATGAACGAGTTAAAATATACACAGCTCACAGTAATGCTAAACAGTTCATGTAACATACACCGTCAGTATTATACAGATCAAATGAAGCAGATGTTAAAAACATTTACTTTAATAACAGACTGGTATTACTGCACATGCGATTACAGCGTTGTGGTGTGCTTTGGTAAACATGACGACGTAAGAACTGACATGTTAAACTCGTGCGCTCGAATTACGTCCCAGCTAGCACAATCATCTGGCCCAGTTCCCACTTTTCTATCGGCACAGTCGGCTGAGTGTCAGAATCGGCCAGAATCAATGTAGCCAGATCCAGCCCAGTTGTTACCACAGCTGGGTTTGGCTGGTGCTCGTAGAAACGCGTGCGCGCCGACGCTGGTTGTCCGGCTGTGGCCCAGCGTCCAGTCTCTGATTCAGCGCCGGCAGAACAGCGTCACCATAGCAACAGTGCGACGCGAGCCGTTAAAAAAGAGGACTCGTTCGTTCGTGTGAGGTAAATAAACATTTAATCTTAACAACTTTTTTACTTAGCGAAAAGTAAGCAGAAAGTATATTAATGAGTTCTGGATTAAGATAGAGAGCAATTTGGAAATGGAAACTGTTAGGTAATGTTATCTAGTGAGTTTCAGGTTAACTGGTAGTCTGAACTGAAACACTTCAGGTAACGTTAGCTAAAAGGCTAACAGTTTCTAGCATTAGACAACAGCTGCTAAATAATTGAAGCTCATTGAATACTGTAGCTACAATAAGCAATAATAATAATAATAAAATAATAATAATAATAATAAAATAATAATAATAATAATAACACAATAATAAGCAACAGACAGAGGTGGAAAGTAACGAATTACATTTACTCGAGTTACTGTAATTAAATAGTTTTTTGTGTACTTGTACTTTTTAAAGTAGATTTTACAACCAATAATTTTACTTTTACTTAAGTATGTTTTGTATTAGGAATTGTAATTCGCTACATTTTAAATAACATCCGTTACTGAGTAAAATAAACGCTTTAAAGAAATCGCGTCTGGGGAAACTGCTGCAGTAAATTCTGCGATGGCGAGTCGGATCTTTTGGCTCGGTTCCTTTTAAAGAGCCGTTCAAAAAAATGGCTCTTAATTCTTTTGTTCAGGCAGCGAGAGGCGCTACTGTAACTATAATCTTCTTCTTCTTCTTTCGGCTTTTCCCTTTTTCAGGGGTCGCCACAGCGAGTCATTCTCATGATCGCTCATTGATTTTTTTTTTACGCCGGATGCCCTTCCTGACACAACCCTCCCTAATTTATCCGGGCTTGGGACCGGCACTACAATGCACTAGTGCATCTAGCGGCTAGGTATCTATAGGACAATTCAGTGTTTCCAATTAACCTGGTGGCATGTTTTTGGACTGTGGGAGGAAACCGGAGTACCCGGGGGAAACCCACGTGGACACGGGGAGAACATGCAAACTCCGCACAGAAAGGACCCGGACCGCCCCACCTGGGGATCGAACCCAGGACCTTCTTGTTGTGAGGCGACAGTGCTACCCACTAAAAAAAGATGTTGTCAAAAGCATACAAACTAGTGGTTATACAGTTTAAAAAAGATTTAAGTTCTGGTCTGTACTAAAAAAAAAACTACACATCCCTAAATGTTGTAAATGTTGTATCAACATGTTTTTTCTATTATATTTGAATAAAAAAAAACAACTATTGTGAGATTTATATCCACTTGTCACCCTCTCCTGTTAAAAAAGTAACGTTTACTCTGAGTACAATTTAAATGAGTTACTTTTTACTGCAGTAGATTTTTAGACTAGTAATTTTACTCGTACTTAAGTAAAAGTTCATTAAAGTAATAGTACTTTTACTTGAGTACAATATTTTAGTACTCTTTCCACCTCTGGCAACAGACGACCTACCATCTCTGACTGTACATCCACAAGGTGGACCAACAAAGCAGGTGTGTATAATAGAGTGGACAGTAAGTGGACTAACTTTAAAAAGTCCAGCAACACTGCTGTGTGTAATCCTTTTAAACCAGCACAACACACACTAGCACACCACCACCACGTTAGTGTCACTGCAGTGCTGAGAATGATCCACCACCTATAATACCTGCTCTGAGGTGGTCCTGTAGAGGTCCTGACCATTTAAGAATAAGATAAAAGGGGGGCTAACAAAGTATGCAGAGGAAATGATGGATGACAGTCTGCAACTGTAGAGCTACTATGGTTAGTGGAGCTGATAGAAAAAGAGTATACATACAAGGAGGTGGTTTTAATGTTATGGCTGATCGTATATAATTTTATAAGTTTATAAATTTCAAGTGTCCACTACCACCACTGAGCCACATTTGCTTATGTGTAGTCTTCACCATTGGCTTCCATTGCTCGTATTCACATCTCAAACATGAGTGAAAACTATGAACACTACTCTGCAGCATCTAACATCTGGCGTAGATCATCAGCCAAGGTCACAAAATTGCTACAAGCAGTCCAGGACGAGAAAAGACATATTTTGAACTCCTCTCAGTCTAATTGTTATACAGAGGTGAATGTTGAAATGGATGCCTCTTCAGGAGATAAAATGGAGGTTTCTGACCTAGATAAAATAGAGGATTCATCAGACAACAGCAATGAATTTGTTGGTTTTGTTTTTGATGATAGTGAACATGATTTCAGTGATGACGAGGATTCAGGTGCAAATGAAAAAACTGAGGAACATGAGGGTAAATGTCTGAAGTCCTGTTTAGTTGACTGGGCACTTGAATTTGGTGTAACCCTAGTGGCACTAACAGCACTGCTTTCCATTTTAAGAATTCACCATCCAGATTTGCCAAATGATGCCAGAACCCTTCTCAATACTAGAAGAAGTTACAACATTGAGAAGAGGGTTGCCGGAGGCACTTTTCATTATTTTGGAATTTTGAATTATGTTTCTAGAATGTATGAAAGACTGTGGGACAAAATACCAGATCGGCACACACTGAAATTACAATTGAATTTTGATGGTCTTCCCCTCTTCAAATCTTCAGGTGAACAATTGTGGCCTATATTAGGGTTATTTCAGGGCCTCAACATGAAACAACCCTTCTTGATAGCTGTTTTCAGTGGAATTTCCAAGCCAAATTCACTAGCTGCATACCTTAAAGATTTGGTAGACGAGATAAAAGTACTGAAATCAGGTTTCACAGTGAAAGAAAAGAGGTTGTTCCTTAATGTGACCTCATAAATATGTGATGCTCCTGTAATATGTGATGCTCCTGCCCATGCCTTTATCAAGGGTATCAAATCTCACACTGGCTACGCTGGGTGTGATAAATGTGTTGTTCATGGTGAGCGTGTTAACTATAAGATGACCTTTCCAGAAATGAATTGCTCCTTAAGAACTGATGCTAGTTTTATTTTGCAGTCAGATGAGGACCATCATAAAGAAACATCCCCCCTTTGTGATACTGGAATTGGCATGGTTTCTGCATTCCCTCATGACTACATGCATCTTATCTGCTTAGGGGTAATGAGAAAATTACTTGAACTCTGGACAGGAAGTATAGGTCCACTGAAAAGCTGTTTGTCAGGTCATTTAACATCACAATTATCTAAAAAGCTTTGTGCTTTGTATGGGTTCATTCCTGCTGAATCTGCAGAAAAAGCCAAGAGCTGTTGAGGAGCGAAACAGATGAAAGGCCACTGAGTTTAGACAGTTTTTGCTATACACAGGACCAGTGGTTCTTATTGACATTTTGAATGAATCTGTATAGAATTGTATCAGAATTTCATGCTGCTGTCAGTTGCAATGTCCATTCTTGCATCTCCCACCCCTAGTGGACAAATGTGTGATTTTGCTAAAACTCTCTTAGTAGCATTTGTTAAACATTTTAGCCAACTTTATGGTAAGGAACATGTAGTTTATAATGTTCATGGTCTTATACACCTAAGTGACGATGTAAAGCTGCATGGAGAACTTGACTCCATCTCTGGGTTTCCATATGAAAATGATCTAGAACAGCTGAAGAAGTTCATTTGGAGACCACAGTTAACGTGCACAAATTGTACGACGCAAATCAGAACTTGACTCTAATCTGAAAGTCATTTAAGACACGTTATCCCCAGATGAAAAAAAGCCCACTCCGGAGGTCCTCTACCACCCTCTGTAAATGGCCCAGTTCAAGAATTTAAGGAAATTTATTTTCCAAAATTTAAAATTGCAGTTTCAAGAGGGGATGACTGTGTCAAGGTAAATGACAGCATTGGCTTAGTCAGAAATATAATCTTATATGAGGAAGTGCCACATGTTGTTTATAATGCTTTTACTTCAGTGTCAAGCTTTTACACCTATCCAGTGGACTCAAGTGAGCTAGGAGTTTTCTGTCTTGGAGGTTTGTCAGCAGAGTTAGTTTGTGCCAAGGATGATGACAAAATGTCATTCACAGACAACATTATTGGCATGTCAATACTTCATCTTACTAAAAGTTCTCAAACGTCAGTTTGGTTTTTACAATATGTAATAAAATGTACATACACAGAAAATTGAATTGTAAAACAATATATACTCTTATTTTTTTCTGATTCTTTTCTTTTTCTGCATTCTGTTAGGGATTTAGCACTATATAATACAGTTTACTTTTGCTTTTTTTCCATTGTCTACATATTTAGTAGGTCATACATCAGAAAATGAAATTTGACAGTGATTAGTTGATATTAGGTTTATTACCAAGGACCTTGATGTTATTTTTTGCACATCCTCTGTCTTTCTTGCAGACATCCATACCTTATTTTTCCTGCACTCCTTTACACAGTTACAGTCCTTATTGTCCTCTTTTCTGTCTTTGTTTTGATCATTTTTCAAGGTTGGTGGTAGATGATGTTACACCTATATTATATGTATGTATATAGTATAGTATACAGTATGTATACTGTCATGTTAATGCATTGATTTCTATTTACAGCAATAATTTTTTGATTATATTAAATACATAATGAGTATTACGTCTATGGTAATATTTGGTTTCATAAATGGAAGTTCATATTCTTTTAATAAATCTGTTTAAAAACATTTTGGTCTTTTAGTCTTGTAAATTTGTTTTGTGCTCTGATACATACCAGTGTGACAAATGCAAAAACAGAGAAAATTGGAAAATGAGGTAAATACTTTTTCACAGCACTGCATTACTTCATGAAGGTAAAGTAATTAAGAATACATGCTCCACACGAAATATTCCCCCCCAAAAAATTAACAGTAGTTTCAGTCATTAAAGGTAACACAAACACAAGGTTCATTCAAAATCTCACTCATAATGTATTAGTGTTATTATTATTGCGATTATTACAGTCAGTAATAGAACTGCACACTTAATGTCCCTTTTCTCAAATATTTACAGTATCATCATCTTCCACTTTTCATCACATCATTAATTCAATCATCACTTTGTTTCTTACCATTTTGATCTATTGTGGTTTATTGCTTTAATTAGTTAGTTGGTTAGAATGTACAGTAAATAGAAGTGATTCATAATTTTGCATATAAAAGACTGCATTATAGATCAACCACCTCAGGAACCTCTACTGTTTGATGTCTATTTAGGTCTGTTCTGACTACACAACAAGGTCCCTTGGAGAGTTCCAGGATGAGAATCATACAGAAGAGACTTTCTTCAGCCAGTCCTCTAAACAAATTCTGGTTATGTAGAAAGACGTTCTGACCTCATTAACGTCTGTAATTTTCCAGCCTAACTCCTTTGAGATTCTCTGGCCATTCCAGACAGAATCTCAACATCTCCAGTAGCTTTAAACTTCATCATTACAGGCCAGATAGTGAACAGCATGCTAATCAGAACCTGTAGAAGAGATCAGACATGTTTTGGAGAGATGTTTTAGTCACCTATCAGACTCGACACAATCATAACCAGTATAAACACCAGCTCACACACACACCAGATTGAACAATGATAGTGCTTTTCCAGCAAAAGAAGGTTCTTAAAGTGGTTCTGTTCAGGTTTCTTTGAACCTTGGTGTTTTGTAGAGAACTGACTCGCGTTTCCACCAGTTTTTGGGAACCAAGCCAGGCGTTACACAACGAATGTAAATAGTAGTAATGTGATGGCAAAGTGTGTAGATTACCTGTGAGCATTTCTGCTGTTTGTCGCCATTGTTGCTTTAGTTCTTTGTCATGAGAAGCGTTCTGTGCTTCACTCTCACCGCGACCCTCGGCGCAAATAGCCGATATGCTCAGCTCTCGACTTGAGCGATAAAACATCACTAAAGTTTTCCTCAACACGAACATTCATTTGTGTGAAGTAACCATCAAATCTACTCTAAAACTGTCCACACGTATCTGTGTTTAGTTGGATTTACTTCACTGAGGTTCTGCAGCTCTGGGTTCTGAACATTGGATTCACGGGAGAGTTGTAAAAGCTTAATGTAAAAAAAGAGTAATGCGGCTGAATGAACTAAAAGTATGACATAGAAACACTACATTTCCTCTCTGCTATTACTGGTATTAAGTGCTCTGTACTGCCCAAATTAATCGCTTGTTGTTTTAGTACAACAAGTCATGTTAAGCTTTATTTTAACATGCTTTTTTACTGTCCAGGTAACTTTTACCACATCATATAACACAGTTCATCGCTATGAAAATATTAGATTAGAACTCTAGTTTTCTGTCTGGAACCTCTGTTTTTTTTGGTGGAAACATCAAGATCTCGAACCAAAACAAAGCTGGATCCACGTCGGTGGAAAAGGGGTATGATAGAACATTTTACATGATTCATTGTTCACTGAAGAACCCTGATACAGATAAAATTCTGCTAATGAGCAGTTCTGATTTCACAATAAGATAGACAAACTATTGCATACTATTACTATTATGTGTGTGTTTAAGTGTGTCTGTGTATAAATCAACAGTAAGTTACCTTAGTTTCTTTAGGTTACATTGTGGATCCACCTGTAGATCTTTGAGCAGTTTTACTCCTGATTCTCCTCGATCATTGCAGCTCAGATGCAGTTTTCTCAGACGTGATGATGGATTTGATTTCAGAGCTGAAGCCAGAGCAGTAAAACCTTCATCTGTAATACTGCAGCAATTTAACCTGCAGAAGAAAATCATTTTCACTCATCAACAATCGAAATAATTTATCATCATCCTCCACCTGCTCCTCCATCTCCTCCTTCCCCACCTCCTCCTCCATTTCCATTCAGACCCACAGCATCACTGAGAAATCTTCAACATGTAAAACTATTTTATTATATTAATGATAAAGTGTTTTATCTTGTGTGGGGTAAAATATCAAACTCATACACACATCAATAACAGTTTCTGTTTGATTGTTTATTGGGATTTTAACATCATTTAACTAGGTTATATCGAACATGGTCTTGGACAATTCAGTGTCCCCAATTCACCTCACTTGCATGTCTTTGGACTGTAACCGAAGCACCCAGAGTAAATCCAAGCAGACACAGGGAGAACATGCAAACTCCACACAGAAAGGACCCAGACCGCCCCACCTGGGGATCGAACTTAGGACCTTCTTGCTGTGAGGTAACAGTGCTACCCACTTAGCCACCGTGCCACCCGTTTCTGTATCTACAGTGTGAAAGTGAAGATCTTACTCCAGTATCTCCAGTTTACAGTGTGGATTCTCCAGTCCAGCAGAGAGCAGCTTCACTCCTGAATCCTTCAGTTTATTGTTACCCAGGTTCAGATGTTTCAGACTGGAGGAGTTTAAACTGAGAACTGAGGACAGAACTTCACAAATTTCCTCTGTTAGCTTACAACCAGCCAACCTAAAAAAAAAAAAATCACATCAAGTAGAGAAATAAAAGACGTCATCGTGCAGCAGTAGGTGGAATGCAAGTAGCAGATCTGATAATATTACCCAGACTGCAGTGCAGATGAAAGTTAAAGCAGTTGAATTGTTGATGCTGAAGCAACAATCATACCAACATGAGTGTAAAATGTGATTTCAGACTTAAAGTGGATTCCACATTTTAAGGTTTTCAGAGTTTAAATGTGGGATCTTCAGTAGATCTTTGTTAGCTAGTAGATCTTTTAACAACAATCACACTACGACATCTACACATTCAAATCCAAAAACCCTCCCAAACACCAACCAATGGAACCTGGGATTTCAGTTCTAGTTTAATTAATGATGCTTCATAATCAGACAGGAGTCTGAATCATTATCAGATGTTTTCATAGTGGTGTTCAAACTCCTAATATATCAGGATGGTGGGTGGAGCAGCTGGTAGAGCGAGTACTGCACTGCAACACAGCTCCTTAGCTCCTAGGTTCAATTACCATTTTTAGTTATTGTCTTTGAAGAGTTTTGCATGGTCTTTCAATGGTTTCCTGCATTTTGTGTCTAAAAGAGAGAGTGTGTGTGTGCACATGAAAGAAGACACACTCCCAGCTTTCAGGTGGTGAGGGTTTTATAGGAAAAGCAAATTTTCCACCAGAAGGCACCACATAAACCCCCTGTGTAATCAGAAGCTGAAGTCGGACAAATTGAAATGAATGATGATGCAACATAAACTGTACAAGTTTTGATGTAATCACTTTTTCCAACATGGCCAAACAATTCATCAAGTGTAGATATCAAATAATAATAATAATAATGTACAATATGTATGTTAATACAGTAAGTCAGGTGAATGAGTTTCACTTCTCAGAAATCTACTGCCAGACAGTGTTGCCAACTTAACTTTTTTTCAAAAAATCGACTAGCGACAAATCTAACGACCTTTTCTGGTGTTATTGGAGACTTTTGGAGACTCGGACGTGAAAGCACATATCGTTCTGCAGTTACTGTCCTCAACGAGCAGCAAGTGGTGCCATGACCCCCTTCCCCAATACCAAAGCACTTACAGGTGGTCACAACTCGCGTTTCCACCAGTTTTTGGGAACCAAGCGTGCGTCATAAACGGTGGGCGATACAAAGTAACACAAAAGAGTAGTAATGTGATGGTGGAGCGTGTAGGTTACCTTCAAGCATTTGTGTTGTTGTTACAGATGTTTATTTTTATGCAAAAAGCTTCGATTAACTATTGGTGATAAATGTGTTTGTTGCAGTTGATGTTTTCTTTGGTTCACTTTTTCCACCTCATATCACACAGTTCATTTCTTTGAATATATCAGCAAATATCAGAGGCAAACTGGCTCAAAATTTAATCAGATGAACTTTTTAAATATGAAAGAGCAGCGCAAAAGGGTTTCACAGTTTCTTGTGAAAGCATCCAAACCTCTACACTGTGACACGCCACAGGGTGTCACGGCCCGCGCTGAATACTTATGCAAAGGCGATGACGTCATTTAGCGACCTCTAGCAACTTTTAGGACAGCCAATAGCTACTTTCCTTACTGAGGAGTTGGCAACACTGCTGCCAGACTTCACTAGTAGTCTTTAGTCTACAAAGATCTTCTGTATCTACAGTGTGAAAGTGAAGATCTTACCCCAGTATCTCCAGTTGACAGTGTGGATTCTCCAGTTCAGCAGAGAGCAGCTTCACTCCTGAATCCTTCAGGTTATTGTAACTCAGGTTCAGATGTTTCAGACTGGAGGAGTTTAAACTGAGAACTGAGGACAGACCTTCACAACTTTCCTCTGTTAGATTACACTTCCACAACCTGGAGAGAAATAATAGATCAGTATTTTCTCTTTATTAATTACAAACACAAAACTGCAGTTTCAGCTCTGTATAATGTTTAAAATGCTCACTCTATACTGTAGAGTCTAATATGGAAGAAACACATTAAGTTGTTTTATTTATTTACATGTCAATCATGAATTCATTAAATAATTCTGAATCTTTCCATTGTTCACTGTACCCCAAGCAACCAAACATATGTAATATTGAACAATTATTTTTTTTAAAAAGGTTTCACTAACTGTGGCAAAATCATTTTATTTCTGAAAAGAAAAGAAAGTAAAAGAAACAATCCCACTGAGATGTGATGAAGCTAGAGTCCTAAACAACGTCCGCTAAATTCATCTTCTGAACAGATCTTCTGTATCTCCAGTGTAAAAATAAAGATCTCACTCCAGTATCTCCAGTTTACAGTGTGGATTCTCCAGTCCAGCAGAGAGCAGCTTCACTCCTGAATCATTCAGGAAATTATTACTCAGGTTCAGATGTTTCAGACTGGAGGAGTTTAAACTGAGAACTGAGGACAGAACTTCACAACTTTCTTCTGTTATCTTACAAGTAGCCAACCTGAAGAAAATGATCAGATGAATCAAAGAAATATGATGTCACCCTGCCGCAGCAGGTAGAATTCAAGTGTTAGGAACTTCTGGTTCAGTTGGGAGTATGCTGTGCACTTCTTGCTGCCACTTCTCATCAGCTTTCATCTTTCCTCCATTTTTTCTCCAGTTTCTATTTATTTGTTTTAGAACAGAGAATTTATATCTTTTTCCGTTGTTTGTCATTCCCGCTGTGTTAGACTTTTTTAAGGACTTTCTCTGGCTTTCACTGGACTGCACCCGCTGTCTGCTTCGTCTGATGCTCCAATGCCAGTATATTTGCTTTCAAGCTACTGACTGTTCATTATTTATACATAAGTTGCTAATCGTTGATAGATCTGCCAGTGAGATTAAAGGACTCAGCTCCCATTCAGCTGGATTCTGAAACTCATCTCATCACTCGGTATCCTCCGTCGTCCGCGGTACATCCATAGATCTAAGTGGCGACCCATATTCCCCTGAAGGACTGCATCGGCTGCTCGCGGAATTAATCATGGCTTTCTCTGTCCACTGCATCTAATCTCTACTGTGACTCCACCTAATACCACTTTCACCACATACCGATATCAGTCTGGCTCTTCTGAACTGTCACTCTAAAACCGATAAAGGACTATTGATCTAAGATATTATCCATCACAGAAATCTGGATTTTATACTACTCACTGAAACCTGGCAACGGCTTGGCAATGTCTTTCATTTGAATTCTCTGGTTCCTAATGTGTCCAAACCCCGCTCTACAGGAAAGGGTGGTGGGCTGGCTATTGTACTACGCTTAGCTGGATCCATCACCATGCTCCTGCTTCTAGTATATCATGCTGGAAATTTTATGTCTGATCTTCATGACCTGCTAACTTTGGCCTCACCACACTGTTCTGCCATGGTTTTATTTGGTGACTTTAATATTCACATGGATACTGAGTTTCCGGCAGTGTTGGACTGTTTTAATCTTACATTAGACCATTCTTTGGACTTGATATGTTCAACTGGCTTTAAGGACGTTCCTACTTCCTCTACTCCTGTTGGTTTTTCTGATCATTACCTTGTTGAATGTAATGTCAGTGCTACCATGGTTAGGGGTCAGATAAACATTTTAATTCCTTTCGTAATCTTAATCTAACTGATCCTCATCTGTTCTCAGCCTCTCTCCAGACCTCCTTTTCTGACTCTTTCCTGACACCATGGTATCATATTAGAACTATTTTATGCTTCACAAGCTGAAAATCCTCAGCGGACATCTTAAACATTTGTCTAAAGAAAAAAAAAAAACTGGCCTCACCATCAATCCAACTTTGTATAAAACATAAAACAGCACATCTTCAAGTACAGAGATGCCCTTGCTGCTCATTCTGCTTATTTCTCAGCTATTATTAAGAAAGCCTTCACCCACTGTTAGGAACCTCTGAGATATGTTCGATTCCCATCTTTTCTTTGAATCTCACATCAGTTCCATAACCAAGTCTGCATTTTTCCATATCTGCAACATTGCACGATTGTGTTCTATACTCTCCATTACTGATGCTAATACCCTGGTTCATGCCTTTTACCTCATACCTTTTTTTCAAGCATCGATTACTGTAATACTGTACATAGGTTTTCCAACTAAACTCATCAAAAAGCTTAAGTACATTCAAAACTCAGAAGCGAGGGTCCTCACTCAGAACAAAAAATCTGCCCACCTCACCCCCATTCCTAATAAACTGCACTGGCTTCTGATCACATCACACATAAAATTCAAAATTATGCTTCCTACATTCAAAGCTCTCCATGGTCTGGAGAGAGTGTGTATAAAACTTTGTGAAAGTGAAGATGTTACCCCAGTATTTCCAGTTTACAGTGTGGATTCTTTAGTCCAGCAGAGAGCAGCTTCACTCCTGAATCCTTTAGTTTATTGTTACCCAGGTTCAGATGTTTCAGACTGGAGGAGTTTAAACTGAGAACTGAGGACAAAACTTCACAACTTTCTTCTGTGAGATTACAACCCCACAACCTGGAGAGAAATAATTAGACTGCATTGCAGATAAAAGTGAAAGCAGTTGAACTGATGAATCAACCAATAGCAGCACTGCTCTACTGTACTGATTTACAAAGGGGCAGAGCTTCACATTTCTACACAGTCCAAAATAGTGGAAGCGCTAACTATAGCAGTGCAGCGACTGAGAATTAGAGTAACTCTGTCCGTTGACATCCATTCCTGCATTTCAGACCTGCAACACATTCCAAAAAAAAGTGGGGACAGTAATGCTTGGCAAAGGTTTGCCAAAGTAATCCCTTGCCCATGTGGTTATATCAGCTATTGTAAAGTGGTGGTTCTTGATGCAGTGCTTAAGCTTGCGCCTTTGGCCTTTACGCACTGAAATTCCTGCCGATTCATAAAATCATTTAATATGCAAATCCCTTTTAATATTTCTTTGTAGTTCATTGTTTGTAAACATTTCAATAATTCTCTCACGCATTTGTTGATAAACTGGAGATCCTCTCATCATCTTTGCTCATCAAAGACTCAGCCTTTCCTGGATGCTGCTTTTGTACCAAACTGTTGTTTTGTATCACCTGTTGACATCACCTGTTTGGAATCAATCATATCGTTTTTTTTACCTCATTACTAGTGCTAAATTGCCCCGTCCCAATTTTTTTGGAATGTGTTGCAGGTCTGAAATGCAGGGATAGAGTTACATTAACAAATGAAATGAAGTGCAGCAAACAAAACATGAAATATTTCAGATTTAAACTGTCTGCAATCAAACAAGTCCAAGTAAATGTAAGGAATGCTGAATTTTCCATATTGTCCCAGCTTTTTCTGATTTGGGGTTGTAGATTATAGTGACTGTGTGTGTGCGCATCACCAGAGTTTGTACCTACTTCCTTGAAAATGTTTTCAAGTAGCACTGGATCCACCATGGTCCTGACCAGTATAAAATGGTCCAATCATTTTATCTAAATTAAATTCATTCCATAATTACTCACTATTTAACTCTGTAAAGGTTTCACTCTCACTGCTGTATTACTGCACAGCACGACTGGAAATTTTGGGATCAGACTGCAACACTTTAGTTCTTCACCTTCTCAGTAAATCTGATCATTAGTGTTTTAAGTGATGAATCCAACATTTATCAATGAATTACTTACTCAGCTCTTCTAGAAGCTTTCACCACTGGCAGCATCTTCAGAAGACCTTCATGTGATGGATAATATTTCCTCAAATCAAACATATCTAGCTCCTGATCTGAGTTCAGCAACACAAACACCAGAGCCGACCACTGAGCAGGAGACAGACAGAGTTCATCATGATGAATGGAACCTTTTCTGTTCAGGTAATGTTGGACTTCCTGCACTAGAGAATCATCGTTCAGTTCATTCAGACAGTGGAACAGATTGATGGATTTCTCTGGAGAGTGATTCTCACTGATCTTCTCCTTGATGTATGTGACTGTTTCCTCTTTGTTGTAAAAGCTACTTTCTTTTTGTGGTAGTAGGCATTGTAAGAGAGTCTGATTGGACTCCAGTGAGAGACCCAGGAGGAAGCGAAGGAAAACATCCAGGTGTCCATTCTTACTTTGTAGGGCCTTGTCCACTGCACTCTTCAGAAAGTCATACATGTTTGTTTTGTGGAAAAGATCAGACAAATAAGACGTTTGGTTTTCTGTTTTATTTTTGCTGATGAAGGTGAGAAATACATATAAAGCAGCCAGAAACTCCTGAACGCTCAGGTGCACAAAGCTGAAGACCTGACCCAGGTAGAGACCAGCCTGCTCTCTAAAAATTTGGGTGCAGACTCCTGAGTACACTGATATGTTTTTGACATCAATGCCACATTCTGTCAGGTCTTCTTCATAGAAGATCAGGTTTCCTTTCTCCAGCTGTTGGAAGGCCAGTTTTCCCAGTGCCAGTATCGTCTCTCTGGTCTGGTGTGGATCAGGGTCAGATTTCCTATGGTACTTTTGTTCCTTGTGTTTCATCTGAAAGGTCAGAAAGTAAGTGAACATTTGAGTCAGAGTTTTGGGGAACTCTTTCCCCTCGATTCCATCCAGAATTCTCTCTAAAACAGAGGCTGAGATCCAGCAGAAAACTGGAATGTGACACATGATGTAGAGGCTTCTTGATGACTATGTGTTTGATGATTTTACTAGCCAGGTTCTCATCACTGACCCTCTTCCTGAAGTACTCCTCTTTCTGAGGGTCACTGAACCCTCGTACCTCTGTTACCTGTTCTACACACTCAGGAGGGATCTGATTGGCTGCTCCTGGTCGAGTGGTGATCCAGAGGTGAGCAGAGGGAAGCAGGTTCCCCTTGATGAGGTTTGTCAGCAGCACATCCACTGAGGCTGATTCTGTTACATCACAGAAAAACTTATTCTTCTGAAAATCTAGAGGAAGTCGACACTCATCCAAACCATCAAAGATGAACAAAACTTTATAAGCATCACAGTCTAATGATGGCAGACCTTTTACTTCTGGGAAAAACTGATGAAGAAGTTCCATCAGACTGAGGTTTTCCTGCTTCATCAAGTTCAGCTCTCTAAAAGGCAGTGGAAATATGAAGATGACATCCTGGTTTGCTTTTTCTTCAGCACAGTCCAGAATGAACTTCTGCACTGAGACTGTTTTTTCAATTCCAGCGATTCCTTTAGTCAGCACAGTTCTGATGGACGTGTCTTTAAAGAGGTCGTTGCATTTGATGGGTTTCTCCTGTGTTGCCGGTCTCCTGGATGCTGCTTCAATCTGTCTGACCTCATGTTCATTATTGACGTCTCCACTCCAACCCTCTGTGATGTAGAGCTCTGTGTAGATCTCATTCAGAAGTACTGAGCTTCTATGCTGGGAGATTCCTTCACTGATTCTTTTAAATTTCTCTCTCAGGTTTGATTGGAGTTTTTTTTGATATATCAGTTCTAGTAAACAGAAAGTTACTGCATGATCAGTAAACACAGTATATAATTTAAGATTTTATTAAAGAGCAGATTCATGAGCTGATGTGGCCCAATGATTACAGCCATGTTGTTGGTAACAGACTGCCAGACTTATAGGGGTTGAAATCCTGGGCTGGGCTTACAAATACAGAAAATGTTACTTGAATCTAGCATTTGGAGGACACATATCATTGCACCCTTAATACCAGCCCAAATAAATAGGAGGGTTGCATTAGGAAAAGCATTCAGCATAAAAAAAACTTGGCTAAATTAATAATGTGGAGATAATTATGATTAAATTACAGGTTTATCTTGGAATTATTTTCTATTTGTAGAGATGTAGCAGTGGCAAACCACCAGAGCCATCTAGTCCCTCTACAAGGGACAAATATAAATCTAAACAAATAACTTGTCCATGCGGATTTATATGTGTTTGTTCTATTTGCTTTTGAATGTGAAGCACTGGGTACAAAGAAAGTTAGGCCAGTGATAACATCTCACAGGCTTTGCCATGTCTTTTTCTATTAGAGACCAATTTCAAATGACAATAAAATTGAACAATCATCTTCCCCCAAAAGGGTGGCCATTAAAGAGTCACATTTCACTACTGATATGTAGCGATCTAAACAATAGTTACAATTCTCATCACCTGGTACTCTTTATCCATTAAAATCTGATAGGCTGAGAGTTAATAAACATGATTTCATGGTTTAAATCTCTTACTGTTCTGCAGGGTGTCAGCGACGTCTCTCTGGTTCATGATCTTCAAAACTTTCAGTGTGATCTTTAACACTCCCTCTCTGAAACTCCTTAAATGCTCTTCAATCTCCAGTTCCTTCACAGAGGATTCCGGGTAATCATAATTTAGTAGCTGTTTGAACTTGTTTAGCTCATTCTTTAGTATGGTATGACTTTAAGCTCCAGTTCCTGTTGAGGAATTCTATAAATTTTATTCCTGTACTTGAATAACTAGAACACAGTAATTAATTCAATTATTTAAAAAAAAAGTTTGTTAAGTTTTTTTTTTTATTATTGTGACAACCTTTTAAAAACATATAAACTAGTTTCTACACCACCAACTTAATCATGTGTAATATTATTTAACTTAATTGGCATGGCTTACTAATTCCTCATTTGGTCATTGTCATGGACTTCACTGAATTTCATTTACTTTGTAATTGATTCAGTCAATCTAGCCCTTTAATTTCTTCTTTTGTTGTCTGTAAATAAAAAGACAAACAAACAATTGTGCAGCTTTTTAGTCTTTGTTATACAACATCAATTAATATACAGAACAGTCCATCATCCAGTTATTAAGACAGTTTCTAGCTGATTATTATTTATATAGATGAAATGATTAGTTGAGTAATAAACTTGATGAGTATGATCAGGTAAAACTGGAAGCACATGAACATGAAATTATACACAGTTGGGTTCGGGTGAATCTGGTCTTGTACCCTCCATCACACTTAGGTACAAGTAAAACCAAACATTAATAAACTATATAAATATATATATATATATATATAAAGAACGTGTGTGTGTAGTATTTTGTCCACCGCCTGCATGTACAGTACAGGCCAAAAGTTTGGACACACCAGTCAAAAGTTTGGACACACCTTCTCTTCAATTTTTTTTCTTGATTATTTTTATTTTCTACATTGTAGATTAATACTGAAGACATCCAAACTATGAAGAATTATGTAGTGAACCAAAAAGTGTTAAACAAACCAGAATATGTTTTATATTTTACCAACTCTGCCTCTGCACAACCCAACTGATGGTCTCAAACACATTAAAAAAGCAACAAATTCCAAAAATTCACTCTAGACAAGGCACAAACATTCATTGAAAACCATTCCAGGTGGATACCTAATAAAGCTGGTTGAGAAAATTTCAAAGAGTGTGCAAATCTGTCATTAAAGCAAAAGATGCTACTTTGAAGAATCTAAAATATAAAACATATTCTGGTTTGTTTAACACTTTTTTGTTTACTACATAATTCCATATGTGTTCCTTCATAGTTTGGATGTCTTTAGTATTAATCTACAATGTAGAAAATTTAAAAAAATTAAGAAAAAACACAGGAATGAGAAGGTGTGTCCAAACTTTTGGCCTGTACTGTATGTAAACACAAGCGCGCTGACGTCATAACATGGGTGTAAAGTTACATTTTAGTATCCAGACGAAAACAATGAAGCAGTTTTCAGAAATCTCTTTATCCTGTTTTCATTAATCGTGAGTTTGTGAGTTCGTGTAAATGAGAGAAAAACACAGAAGACTAAAGTGTAAAAACATCCGTATTGTTGTGGACACGCCTAAATAACGACGTTAAATGTGACATCTAATTTCTGACAGTTCAGAAAAGGTACAGAAAAAAGTATCAGGTAGTAAAAAGTAATCCTAAACATTTCTTCATGACATACAAGTTTATAACATTCACATGTTACAGTTTTACATTTAGATGCTCACCGCGATTCTCTCTGAAACCTCTTTACGTTTCTCTCCTCCACACTGAATGATCTCACTTTTACTATAACCAAATCGAGTTCAATGCCGCATTCAACTGCTCCTCCAAATCTCTCACCTTCTGAGTTCAAAACCGCGAGTACAATGGGAATCTACACGAGAGGATTTTGTGCTGCCTACTTCGCGTCTTTGTCGCTATACTTTGAGAGAATTCAGACCCCTCTAGAGACTCTTTTTTTTAAAGACAAAAAATAATGGAGATACCTCTGTACGTCTTTTATGCCACCGACTATAGGATAAACACAGTGTTAAGTGTGAACGCTGCATTTCTCTACAGTATTGTTGATTTATCTGATCTTCCAAAGCGCCCGGAGTCCCTGAGGCAGCACAATAAAAAAGACACAATTTCATACAACAGTAGAAGTAAAAATGACTGAAACATTTTAGTTAAGCTCAGTGTTTCACCATGTTTACCTGAAATACATTCATGGTCTGTTCATCCAGATGCAGTTCATCTGAGTAAGTCTGTACTGAGTCTAAATCAAATAGAGTATCATAGAGTATAAGCTATATAATATGTATTTAGTGAACACACCGTTTATATTTTGGTTACCTTCAGGATGAGTCTGGATCACTTCATACTCCATCATTTTTTCTCCACTGCTGATCGGTGAAGCTGTTATGGAAATAATAAACTCCTGCATTGACAGTAGCGGCTCCGGCCACGAACAGCAGGGGCGCAAGTTCACCTCCCTCAGTCCAGCGGAGAGATTCCACATAAACACCTTCATATTTAATATAATAAATATAGTTTTAAGAGAGAGAAAGAAAACACAGTAAACGCTGCGGGGGGTCTCAACACAACTGATCCTTCACCCCTCTTACTCCCCGCTTTATAGAACACCTTACTGTGACGTCACAAAGCTGCTGTTTAAATATGAGCTCCTGAGTTTTAACTGTAATGCAGATCAGATGTTACTAACCTACCACTACTAGAGTTATCTGCTGACTTCACTCAACTTCTGCTGAGAGGTTTGCTTGTTTTTCATTTTACTTTTATTTATAAGGCCTTTTGATAATATTTTATATGAATATTGATAGTAGTACTTACTATTATTATTATTAATATTATTATGAATTATGATTCAAACCCATTTACAGAGGTGTGGACTTTTCAAAAAATACAATTATAAACTGAAAAAAACAATTCTTTGAATTGACTTGATTTTAATGTGTACAGAATATGGCCAACCTTGTCAAGCCAAAATATTTAATTCACATTTAAACTATTTAATCATGTTGATGCAATATATTATTTCTCATTACTGTAAAATCAAGTTATTGTGTAATGTTAAAGCAATTTCATCATGTCACAGGTACAAGAATTTAACTGTAATGTCAGCTACATTTTTATTGCCATTATTTAAAGGTATTATGTAACTCTGGAGCAATTTCATTGTGTCCATGGTACCATAATCAGGTCTGAAAATCTAACTTGTTTAATTAAAATGAACTCATTTGACCGTTTCATGATTGAGCTATGCCAAACCTGTAAAGGGCATGCTTGTCAGGTGCATTTCTACAGTATTTTTTGTTTGTTTGTTTTGTTTTGTAGATCAATATTAGATTATCATTCGTTCTTCTGTTTTGGTTGAACCAACTGTTTGGTTTTTTTTTTATGTTTTTATTTTTTATATATATTTTTAATGTTCAGGCGAATGTGGGTGTGGTGGTTTTGATGTAGCAGAATAGCAGCGTTTGTGTTGGGTGAGGTTTGTGCTGGTGTGATGAGTAGACGAGTGGAGTCACCGTGAGTTTGAACGGTGTGTGATTCGCAAGGTTATAATAGTTTTGGATTTTTCATTATAGTTTAGTTTTATTTCGTTTTGACTTTTTTTTCTCTAATTCAGTTAGTTTTAATTAGTTTTTAGAGTGGGTTTGCTAGTTTTTATTAGTTTTTATTATTTGTTTAATGCTTAGTTTTAATTTAGTTTTTATTAGTTTTAGTATTAGTTTTAGTTTTTTCATACTTTGGGTTATTTTTCAGGTGCAGGATTCAAAAAGGGCAGAGTAAGTATTGTGTAATAAAAACTCAACAAAAGATACCATTTAAAAAATTTATTCAATTACTGTTGAACAACCAACTGTCCACAAAAACTGTAACAGTCCACAAGATAGCAGCCTTAGGTGCAAAATGTGTGCAATACTGCTGCTGAAAAGGACACACATGAACATAATAATTAGGGCTGTCACGCGATAAATAATGTTGGGCCCCCTAAACAAATTGCAGATGCTGATAGCTGATCAGAATAAAGGTCCAAATTCCTGCCTCTGGTATTTTTACTGCACAGTTTCAGTTCTTTTAATTTTACTTAACGAAAATATTGTAATATAATAATAACGACCTGGCGAGTGCAGCCAGTGGGGGGGCAGTGAGGTGAGTGGTTGAGTTCATGTTGTGGAGGACCCCCTGCCATGGGCCCCAGTGCACCTTTTGTATCTGCCGTAGTTTTTCCTGCACTTGTAATTTACACAAGAACAATTCTTTCTAAGAAAATGAATGTTGTTTTCTAACATCTCACTGGTCATCACTGATGGTCTGTAACGCGTTACTTAGTAACGCGTTACTCTAATCTGACCACATTTTTCAGTAACGAGTAATCTAACGCGTTACTATTTCCAATCCAGTAATCAGATTAAAGTTACTTATCCAAGTTACTGTGCGTTACTATTTTTGTCATTTTCCTTAGTGAAAAGATATTTTTGCTTTCTTCTTGGCAGGGGCGGAGCCAGGGGGTGGCCAGTGGTTGCCATGGCCACCATAAAGTAATCTTCGGCCACCCCTCTGGCCCCCCCACCAATTTTTTTGCGGAAGCATTTCTGCATGCAGGAGCAGCGCACCTCAGATAAGTAGTTCTTCACCAAAACAGTGCAGTAATACACTCAACATAAATGTCAACCACCAACACCATTACAGAAGAAGTAGTACTATTTAGTGCTACTAGTACTATTATTACTATTTAGTAGTATTCATGGCGCGCTACGAGTAAAAGCGCCAGCTGGCTCTGCGCATTCCAGTGTTGCCAGATTGGGCGATTATCCGCCAAATTGGGCGGATTTTGTTGGAAAACAATTTAATAGCAGGTAAATAACACTTCTATTTAAAAGAAAATCTTCCGTTTTAAGAAGCTCCAGCATTGTAGAAGGCTATTAAAAGTAAAGTCAATTTTCATTGCTGATTTAGCGTAATAGTGTTGGTCAGTCTGTATCATATTCTTGAAAGAAAATTAAAATTTGTTTTCCATGCATTCATGCTAGCATGTTCTGGGATTCAATTGAGTCTCATCAGTACACACAAGTTGGCAGTCAAATAATAAAGTATTGCAAAGGAATATCTTTGAAATATTCCTCATTATATAACTAATAAAGTAACTTGTAATCTAACTTAGTTACTTTTAAAATCAAGTAATCCATAAAGTAACTAAGTTACTTTTTAAAGGAGTAATCAGTAATCAGATTACTTTTTCAAAGTAACTAAGCCATCACTGCTGGTCATGTAATGTGAATTACAAATATATTTTCTGGTCTTTTAAGAATGTTAAGTGTACTATAGGGCACAGGGAGCAAGTGTGTAGGGAAGGTCTCAGAATTGACCGTATCCGCCTGTGCTTATTTTTACATTTTCAGCATTTAGCAGACGCTTTTATACAAAGCAACTTACACAATGAGCGAAACACAATGAGCAATTGAGGATTAAGGGCCTTGCTCAAGGACCCAACAGTGACAACTTGGTGGTGGCGGGGCTTGAACCAGCAACTTTCTGTTTACTAGACCAGTACCTTAACCACTGAGCTATCACTGGCCATTATATTGTTCTTAATCAGCGTTCTGCTTCATGCACGTTTAAGAAATGCAATTAACCACAAAGACACACATTTACGTGGCACAAAGAGCCCAATAAAAATAGTTTGATTAAAATGTTTCATCTTGAGAATTTTTTTTTTATCGCGATTAAAAATTTAACGCGTTAATCGCGATTATGACAGCCCTAATAATAATATAAAATAATTAATGAGACACACATTAGGGAGCTCAATCTGAGAAAAACATGAACTTAACTTTTGCTGTGGTCAATTTGCAGCGTGGTGAGCAGAAAAAGAAACAGTCTTTTTGTAAACACGAAGTGCCGTCAGGGAGCAGCTCCCCAATCTCAATCCGCTCCCTACTCACTCCCCCTCTCCACTCCGCCTCCGTTTGCGCGTTCACGTGGAGGGTCCCTCTGTAGTGGAGTGTTAGTGAGGAGAGAGCGGATTGGGAAAGACCGGTAGCTAACGTAAAACTGCTCGAGTGGAAATAATCGATTTCATATCAGTTCACAATGCTCATAAATAGACAAACACGAAAACGAAGGATATTTTATCTATAATTTTAGTACGTTTTAGTTAGTTTTGTAAACGCAAAATGCAGTTTCAGTTAGTTATCGTTTTTTCTTTTAATTACCGTTTTTATTTATTTCAGTTAACGAAAATGTTTTTTCAATTTCAGTTTTCGTTATTTCGTTCGTTTTCGTTAACGATAATAACCCTGGTGATTCGGTGTCTCTGGTCGGCGGACCTCATACTTACCTGGCATACTTACCTTTAACACACACCAAAATCTACAAGCTCTTTCTTCACCAGCACAGAAATCAGGAGAGAGCAGAACGCAGTCCCCCACTATCAGAAATTATACAGTCGAGATTCCCACATTTGGGGAATTCGCAGCGGTCAGCACAACCGGAGTGTAATGACTGAGCCTCGCCCTGGGTGAACCACCTTCTTGATCATGGTCTCGCTCCTGCCAGGTAAGTATGAGTTCCAGAAGCACCGCCGAACAGAGACACCGAATCACACACCGTTCACACTCACGGTGACTCCACTCGTCTACTCATCACACCAGCACAAACCTCACCGAACACAAACCCGCTATTCTGCAACATCAAACCCACCACGCCCACATTCACCTGACAAAAGAAAAAGAAACACCAGTCGATTTAACCAAAGTCAAAGAAAAAACATTTCACTGTAAAAATACACCCGCAAGCATGCAAGTGCCAAGGAAAATATTCCCTAAAATTACAAGGAAGAAACATTGAGAAGAACCAAACTGAACATGAACTTGTCCTCTTTGGGTGGTTTGGAGGATAATTTGAATGAATCGGAATTAAACAATCCATACATATAATAATTAAGTTAAAAACAAGTGAAATGCATGAATAATTTGATTAGAGATTAGAGAGATTCAGTTCAGTCTGTGGTAAAGTCTAATAGTGAGTTCTGGACATTGAGTGCAGATTCTCATCTTATTCAGCAGAAATGGCATTGTTGCCATGGCAGCCTCAAACGTGAAGGCTTGGTTTGATTTAGTTTAGTTATTAATTCAAGCTTTTCTTCTGCTGTTAATGGCTTTAGTTGAAGCTCAAATATGTTTTTGTAAAGCTAATGTAGCAGACTCTGTTATTAGACCAGTGACACATTTAATGACTACAAATTTAATGACTACAATGAGAAATCATACTGAAACAATGTTCATGATGGTTCTTAATTAAGCTCGTTAGATGAGATCACTCTATACTCATTGTACTTAAGAAAACTAAGCCCATACTTAGTGTGCCATCTACAGACCATTCTTGGTATTACAGGTCTAACTCGGTTAAACTTGTAGCCTGTACACTGTAAAAAATGAATCAGTGATCCAGTAGATTTCATACAAATGTTTTGTGTTAAATTTATTTAATGGAATTGAGTTCTTGAATTTATGGCTATTATTTGAGTAAATTTTACTTATTAAAAAATGCTATAAAATCTACTTATTTTATTCGTGTGAATATAAAAATAATAAGTTATATAAATACGTTGATTTCAATTTACAAGCACTTCCGGTCTGTGCTCGCGCGTGTTTGTTTTTTCTCATCTAATCCTCACTGGTTCTGAAGAGCCTCAACAACGGAATCCAGACTGCACAGTTTGTGAGCAAATGAACTAAGGTAAATAATTCTGTTCTATTAATCTGTATAGTTACCACAGTTTATTACTGTAAACTTAGTATTAGTTTTAAGTTGAACGTGAAACTGTGTGTTGTTACATTTGCTTCAAATAACAGCATTACATGTTAGAGATGCTGAAGTATTCTTGTAGTTTTATTAATTACAACCTCTCACTTTTCTCATTTGAAAATAGGTTGAACTGTTCTTTAGGCTAGTCATTTTGTGAACTGAGCTATTTAGGTGGTTCATTTTGGCCTTTTTTTGTAACTTAGCAAATATCTCTGTTGGCTGAGGTAAGTTAGCTAGCTAATAAAAACTTTTCTCATTGGAATGCTTAGAGGAAACCACTTTAACCCAGCGTTGAGAGCGAAGTTAAAACATGATAACATACAGATGGTTCATCTGACATTTGATGTCTGCGTGTTGCATTTCCAAAAATGTAATGTTTATTAACTGCATGTTTTGACAAGACAAATTAAAGTATTAACAAATTACTTTTGACACTTTTCATACTATAATAATTGATGTTGCAGGACCCTGAAGGTTTAGAACTGGACCAGCTCTCATCGTCAGTAGTTATGTTGAGGAACATGGGAGCTTCTGCAGGTGACACACCAAAGGACATCATGATTATTATTGAGAAAGTACATGTCATCACAGGACTAAAAGATAATGCTATGGCTCATGCTGCCTTCCTTGGCTTGACCCATGTGCTAAACCTCAGTTATCCCAGCCGGCAGGCATTACAAAGGCATGGCTGTGGAAGAAAAGGGTCAAGTATTGGACCGGCCTACCAGAGAGAATGTGTGGAGAATTTTGTAAGAAATACGTGACTATGATAACTCTGTACTTTTGCACATCTTAAGACAAGTTTTCAGGAAGAATGGTACAAAATACACTGGAACACTTCATTCACCGTGCCAAAACATCTTTGTGTTGAGACAGAATGGCAACATTACAAAGTGGTAAATGCTTTACCATCCCAACTTTTTTTGGAAGGTGTTGCAGCCCTGGGGGGTATTCCAGAAAGCGGGTTAAGTGATTAAACCAAGTAAGTTAACACAGAATTAACGAAAACTCTGGGTTTTCCATTCCAGAAACCGAGATTAAAGAGAGCCTGTGTCAGTTACTATAACAACTTACGCTCTGAAGCTAACCTGCTCGCTGGCAGGTTAACTTAAACCTAAACCCGGGGTTACACTCACTTTTCTATTGTAAACCTGCCGTGTTCTTTCCTCCAGGATCCAGTGGATACAGACGCACTAATTATTCAAAGAGATCTTAGTCGGAAACGAGTCATTAACCTCAGATTCTTGTTTATCTGTAATAAACATCAAAGATGAATGCCACAGAATAGCAGGTTTGTCTTTAATAATAAAGATAAAAACTGAAAAGTAATATAAAATAGCTCTGCACCATCTTAAGGATTCCCAAGGGTTAGTGGCTGCATGGATGGAGCTCACATTCCCATTAAAGCACCAGCAGAAAATGAAAAGGATTAGGTGAACAGCAGACAGAATATCCCTCCACATACAGGTAGTGACCATTATCTTAAAAAATAAACAAATGTTTTATATAAAACAGTGTAACATTTAATACACATTCTGCAACTTACTGTTCTCCATCAAGATCTTATGTGATGCTACCCACATTACAAATATTGAAGCCAAATTGTCAGGCTCTGCGCATGATCACTGAAAATAAAACAATTCAACGAGTTAAATTCCTTGTCCTTATTCTTTAGTAAGAACATTTATATTTATACACCCTTAGCACCGACACCCATCTTAAATTCAAGCAACTAAATTTTTTGCCTTGTCTGTTTTATATGCTCCACCTGAGGATCACACTTTGCAGTTTGTTTCTCCAGATGGACCTTGTATTGATCATTTACACCCAACTTGAAAGAAAGAGGCAAAAATAGCATGTTTCGATCAAACAGCTTTTTGTGTTCTCAATATTTCAGATATTTGGTAAGACATTTTTACTGTTCTAAGCTGAGCTTTGGATGTGGATGGTCCCTCATCTGATTCGGGACTGCCCATCACATTCTGTTAGAGGACAGTCATACACATTACCATGGTAGATCAAATGAAATGCCATGCTCTATGTTCAACATATCCTGTACCTCTATAGGCCTGCCAGTATCATCCCACCTTGAGGCAGAGGAGATGGTTTCTCTATCATCATTCAACAGTGTTTTTTTTTTTTTTTTTTTTTGTATTAAAGAACATTATTTATACTCATCAGGATCTAGGGACATTTCGATCACTAACAATTGCAGGAGGCTCAAAACCACCAATCACAGGAGAGACGGCAATAAAAAGTGTTCAGACTGTACCAATGCAGTTCTTAATGTTCCACAGTTTATGCTCTACAAATTGATGATTTACATGTAATGAACATGCCTTGAACATAGACAGTTTTTGTATTTTATTTTTATCTGCTGCTATGAGCATCCCAGCTAGCAAGATAGATCTGGGCCGATTCCGGCTCCGGTTCGGCAGTGTCGGCTGTCTGTCGGCTCGGCACCCCACATCTGGCCCGATAACGGCTGCATGTCGGCATAGTCGGCTGACTGATACTCGGCTACATTGCGGCACTCCGCATCTGGCCCGATAACGGCTGCATGTCGGCATAGTCGGCTGACTGAGCCTCGGCTACATTGCGGCACCGCGCAAATGGCCCGATTACGGCTGCATGTCGGCATAGTCGGCTGACTGAGCCTCGGCTACATTGCGGCACCGCGCAAATGGCCCGATTACGGCTGCATGTCGGCATAGTCGGCTGACTGAGACTCGGCTACATTGCGGCACTCCGCATCTGGCCCGATTACGGCTGCATGTCGGCATAGTCGGCTGACTGAGACTCGGCTACATTGCGGCACTCCGCATCTGGCCCGATAACGGCTGCATGTCGGCATGGTCGGCTGACTGAGCCCCGGCTACATTACGGCACCCCGCATCTGGCCCGATTACGGCTGCATGTCGGCACTGTCGGCTGACTGAGGCGATGCTATTGCCAAGTTTTAGCACCATGCACTGATCAGAGATTGTTTTTAAATTGAAGAATAAGTTATTTAGCAAGCTTGCAACTTCCCTTTAACACTGGCATAAATGTAAAAGAACCTTTTACTCGCTGTCTTTTGCAATCATCATGGCTCACACTGACAAAGTTTCTAGGTGCTTAACAAACCATATATGTTTATATAACTAAATACAATTTTAATAAATAAATGGCTTACGGGAACCTCTTGCATTGGTCTTGGCTATTCGATGCACATAGTCATTTAGGAAATGAGGTATGAAAATGGCATTGATAGCTTTTTTTTGTTTTGATAAACTAAAAAAGCTTTTACATGCACTTTATGAGTTTCAGTTTTTCCAGAACTTTTTTCATGAATTTGAAGTTTTTCCTTCAATCCATGTTCCTTTCTTATGATCCATATTAAAACCATGTAAACATAAAATGATTAAACACACAGCAGTTGTGCACATTTTGGCAAGCTGAACTATGCAAAAGACCACAAAACATTTAAGAAATATGGATAAATTATTTTATTATAGGACATGCATTATATATTTTGACACCATAAGTTTAATGTGTGCAAAAACAAAATTGTTTATGTATTATGAATAAATAAACCCAACTCAATTAAATTTAATTAACATGCTTACTTATCTTGCTTCTGAGGACGCACTGCTGGGCATTTTCACATATTTGTTGCCCCAACACACACTACATACATACACACTGTCGACATCGGAATTTACTGTTTATATACAGTTTTTGACATGGTGGAAGGAGAGAGAATATTATATAGGTATATAGGTTCAGAATACTAGTCTATCAAAAAAAAAAGGTTCAGCCAACAGTGGCTCTCTTGTTGGAAAATAATATCTGGTAATTGATAATGATGGACAGTTTAATTTGTAAGCCATAATCTTTAAAAGTGTACAGCTACAAAGTACACATATGTATTTATATATTGATATGGGCACAATATAATTGTTTGCTATAAACTCTTAGTTCAATGAACACAACTATATCATACTTAGTTTGAAACTTTAAGAGTAATCCCCATGGCAGTAGCAGGAAAGCTGATGATAATAGGATGCAGCTGATCACCATGTAAAATTCAAAATTCACTGAAAAAAAACAAAACATAAAACATTAGACAAAAAAGCAATGTTAAACAGTACCACAAATCAACTTGTCACATCTGAGGCAAAAGACACAGATCTTGAAATTACAGCAGGTTAAGAACTAAGCACACACACTACAAAAGGAACATGATCAGTACTGTTCAGAGGCCCAACAGTTCAGTTTTTGATTTTCAAACTTGAGTGTTATTTTAAATGCATCTATATGTTTGTATGTACAACTGTTCTGTTTTTTTTTTCTTTACCCCAGCCAAATCAGGTGGAATTAGCTGCCCACTGAGAGTCCTGGTTGGAGTAACTGGGGAGGCAACCATTTAAAAGCAGGAAATCAAGATGGCTGATAGATGGAGAGAGAGGGGGGGGGGGGGGGGATTGGTGTCAACCCATGCACTGTGTTTTTAGTTGTAGCTGTTTTAATCTCTTCTGCTAGGAAATACTTCAGTTTGGGTATTTTACCTGCATCTACAGGGAAGCTTAGGGTTTGTTTGTTTCTTTCATTTATTTTGTAGCTATCTGTCTTGTTACTCAGAGTAGAACAGTGTTATGTTCTGTTGATTTATTTGGTGCCGTCCAGTTTGGTACTAGAGAACAACAATTTTAGCATTTGTGACTGTTTTTAATGGCTCTTTTGTAAATAAAAAACTTTTATTATTTTCTCTGACTTTTGGTTTTAGCAAATTGCCACGTTATTGGTCCCACATACCCCTAGATACAAGGTGGGATCATAACAAACGTGAGTGTGAAATACAACTTATTATGTTTATTACATTTTATGAATGGCAACGAGCAACATAGTTTACAAACTGTAGCTCAGAATTGTGTGCATGTATACATGTGTCTGCCCTTTAGCATGGAGTAGGGTCAACATGCTAGGGAAAAGACCCCTTGATGTGGATATCTGCACAGACGCAGTAAAAGAACAAGCCAAAATAACATGTTTTGAGCATTATAT
The DNA here is from genome assembly GCF_030014385.1 of Trichomycterus rosablanca. NCBI lineage: Eukaryota > Metazoa > Chordata > Actinopteri > Siluriformes > Trichomycteridae > Trichomycterus > Trichomycterus rosablanca. The sequence goes on from NC_086002.1 coordinate 22,036,903, forward strand.
AAACTATCCCTGAGATTATTGTAAAATTTTATCACTGATGTTTGTGATTGAAAAATAATTGTCTGAGTTTGCTTTCTGACAGGAAGAGTTCCACCACACTGCTTTTTCCATCAAGCGCCAAGGAACAGTTTTAACCCAGCTGGGAACGGGTGATGTCCCAGAGCCTCCTTAACACTTACATAGAACTCATTCACTGCTTTTAATCTTTACTCATGGATCATCCACATACCTGACCCTTTAAGTGCATTAAAAGCCATGTCATGTACTAATCATGTCAACTCGCTGTGTGTGAATTTTTGAAGTTACTTTTCATCACTTCAAATGTTGTTTATTTCTCATGATAAGGGCCTTTCACACCTCAGAAAAAATTTACTTCAGTTAAAAGTTGGCTTTTTCTTATTTTATCGATGCTTAATTAAACTGTTCCACAAAAAAAATCACCAAAAAAGCTCTTTATAGATTACCTGGAGACGTGCGCAGCTCATCCGTAGTGAACTCATTCTTGAAAACCTGGACCATGCAACCTCAGCGCAGATGTGAACTGTAATAAATTCATATTCACTGTTACAAAATACATAAACATGTAAACTATTAGACAAACAAAAGTCAGTATTCTCAATTTTTAAATACAATTTAATAGTTGTTAATGTATGTGTAAAAGTATTTTACAGTCGATTGATAAGCTTGTTTGACTTGAACCAGGTGTACGTACTGGCAAGTGATTTGTAACTTTTTCTCTAACGTTAATACATGGTGGTGTCAGACAGAATCACTTCACTTCTTCAATATAAAAGGTACCTGAAGGCAAGTGTGAGGAGCTCCTCGTGCATGTAGTAGAGTTTAAATAAAAAACCGTTATCTTTTTCAGTTCTTCACTGAAGATTTCAAGGTAACGTTAACAGCTGCTCTTTAGGACAAAAAACATACGAAAACATTATATTAATAATACTGATATATTGTAGTAACAGAACAATAGATATAATCAAATTATTTTGTGTTTTTTATCATTAACAATTTAATTATAGTTATGTTTTAACGTTAGCCAAAAAGACTAACTTGGTAGGTACGTTAAGCTAACTGTATAGCCAGCAATACTTAGCAAAAGGCTATCAGAAATAACTTAAAACATACATCTAAAGGTAACATTATTATTATTATGAATACGATATAAACCATCTAACAACATAGCTAAGTTAAATTACAAACACACGATTTCACAACGATTACATTAGTTACCTGTGCCGGCGTTAAGGGAAGACGTCACAGCTACAGCTGTATGGAGCTGGTGATCCTTCTCCTTTGAGTAAGGGGTGTGATGTATTTAAAAGGCTGGATTTAGCGCCCTCTTTTTGGCAGTAGACAATATTACAAAAACTTTTTACAGTCATTGGCTGGCATACATTAATCCAGAAAACATGTTTACAAAGACAAAGCACAGTATCATGTCTAAAGCCTATATTTACACGTCTTTATGGATTTCCTTGACTGAGTGATTGAACTAATTAAGTGTTTACATTTTTGCAGTTACTCTTTGTGCACTCCGGAGTCATTTGACCAACACTGACCTTGGTAAGATGTTTACAAAAACATACATTATTATTTCTAAAATAAGTTTTCTACTTAGAAATAACACCCATCACCATAAAAATATTGCACCCAGGAGGAAGTGTAGGATTGAATAATATTCTGAAGGAAGATAACGGTCACCAGGAACAACAAATGCTTAAATATTTAATGTCTCGGCATGGAGTTTAGAGGTTCCAAATAGTGTGCAACTCAAATATTTTCATGCAATTCCTGCAGATTATGTGGTAGGGGTGGAGTGTTCATAGCATGTCCAATAGCATTCCACACATTTTCAATTGCTTTTGAACTCTTCACCAAGACTAACTTTGCTTACAAAAGATGCAACCAACATAACAGCACGAGTCGGGAGGGAAAAATAAGCACATGCACCAAGATGACCTTGCGTAGTCAGGTACAGCGATAAGGCTCCTCCTTTTGACGTCACATGCACGGCCGAGCGTGAAACTGGAATTTTCTTATGTCCTCCTCACCATGTCAATCTTACATACCAAGTTTCATTACTGTAGGTTGATTCTTTCTTGGTGCAACTATTTTTTTAAACCATTTCATATTTTAAAACATAACAAGCACTTCAGCCCTCTCTAGATGCAGTGCCTCTTAAAAAAAACAGAAACAGTAAGGGATAACACAAAAAAGTCCAAACACTTTTGATGAGTGTATAAAGTAGATATTTTATGATATGTAAATACATTAAATAACACATTAATAACTAATTTCATTAGTTACAAACATCATTACAATATCTTCCTCACCCCTTTCCCTGTTAGTACGTTAGAATAACAGCTTTCAGTGCAAACATGAACATTGTTGAGTAAAACATAAAATGTGAAACAAAGTGTATTGACTTTTCTCAGATCCTGGTGATGGTGTACAAATACTTCTCTATTGTCTTTGATTGCTGCAGCGAGAGACACAAACATGGAGCCTCACATGACAAATTACAATTCAGCTTCAAATATGAGACGTAAATCCCGTCAACATGTAGCAAAACGTTTAAAAACATTATTTTCTCAAATGCAGGATGAGACCCTTTTTACAGCTATTGATAGAGCTAGCAATGTTGACACTGACATAAATGAAATTATGCCAGTAGACCCTGACACAAACAATGAATGTGAAAATCTTCACAGTGGCTCAGGTCATGATGATCTAAATAATGAATTCAGTGAAGACTCAGTTAGTGAGTGTGAGGATGACTTTGATGGACAGGACCACAGGCTTGATCTAGTTGCATCCTTGGCAAAATGGGCAGTACAATTTGGTGTAACATTAGTTGCCCTTTCTGCCCTCCTGTCTATTCTTAGAATTCACCATCCTTACTTGCCAAAGGATGCTAGGACATTACTTGGGACAAAGACAAAGTATGTGATTCAAAGGAAAGCAGGAGGGGTCTATCACTACTTTGGGCTTCTGACCACCTTAATGTCATTTCTAATGCGATTTGGGACACATGTAAAGAACAACCACATTTTTAAAATGCAAATAAACATTGATGGTCTGCCACTTTTCAAAAGCTCTAAATACCAGCTTTGGCCTGTCTTAGGACTAGTGCATGAATTACATAGACAGCCTTTCCTAATAGCTCTTTATGGTGGAGTTTCAAAGCCAACATCTTTAACTGATTATTTGGGAGAGGTTGTTGCAGAGCTGAAACAGTTACAATCAGGATTTATGCATAATGGGAAACGATTGTTCCTAAAAGTGAGTGCAGTTATCTGTGATGCACCAGCAAGAGCCTTTGTCAAGGGTATTAAGTCCCACACAGGTTATTCTGGGTGTGATAAATGTATCCAGTCAGGTGTATATATTCAGCATAGAATGACTTTCCCACAAAAACATGCAGCTTTGAGAACAGATGAAAGTTTCCGGGAAATGACAGATCAAGATCATCATCTTAGCATTTCTCCTTTCCAAGAATTAGTAGGAATGGTATCTCAGTTTCCCCATGACTACATGCATTTGGTTTGCTTAGGTGTTACACGGAATTTATTAGAACAATGGACTAATGGACCACTACACTGTAGAATGTCTTCTAGGACAGTGACTGAAATTTCTAAGCATCTTGTCAGTTTTGGACCTTTCATTCTGACAGAATTTGCTAGGAAACCTAGATTACTTGAAGACAGATACAGGTGGAAGGCAACTGAGTTTCGTCAGTTCCTCTTATACACTGGGCCGGTTGTTCTCAAAGACAGTGTACACCCTCAGATGTACAATAATTTTATGTTGCTTTCTGTGGCTGTACATATTTTAGCATGTCCAACACTGAGTGTTCAAATGGTTGATTTTGCTAACAATTTATTGAATTTGTTTGTTGAACATTTCAGTGAGCTTTATGGGGCTGATAAGTTAGTATACAACGTACACAGTCTAGTTCACTTAAGCAATGATGTGAAAGTGCATGGCCATTTAGATATCTTTTCAGGATTTCCCTTTGAAAATTATTTGAGTAAACTAAAAAGACTCATCAGAAATCCCAAAAATGCTGTATCTCAGATTGTAAGACGGGTGTCTGAAATGGACAGTAATTTGACTGAAGACACTGTTGATACTCATGTTGGAATGTGCAAAAAGAAACACCAAAATGGTCCAGTTCCAACAGATCTTGCATCAGTGACCGAGCAGTACAAACAAATATGTCTAAACAAGATATACATCAGATGTGTAGCACCGGACAACTGTGTGAGAATTAATGGTGAAATTTCATTAGTTTTAAATATTGTTGTCAGTGAGGGAACCACTTTTCTTGTTTATCAAAATTTCATGTGCAGAGAACCTTTTTTTCATTATCCAATGAAATCTTGTGATGTTGGAATCTATACAGTCTCTTGTTTGGTTCCTGAACTCAAATATTCCGTTGTCAGTGCACTGTTAGCCCGGACTTTATATTTAATCAAACATTTTTAGTACAACATATATAAATTATTTAAGTTTTTTTGCTCTACTATAAAATGCAGAGTAGATTGTACTAATTTGAGTACACTTTTAAATGTGCTAAAAGATTTAAGTTTACTAAACAAAAAAAATTACTTTTCTATCAGATTAACTTAAAAAAGTTAAGTTAAGGTAATAAAACAGAAAAATGCCACCATTTACATGTAAGTCGCCTTTTTTCAGCTTGCTGTTGGTGAATCAGGCAGCCATTTGTTTTAACTTTTGAAACCTGTTGTTGCAAATTACTTTTTACTTTTCATTTAAGGCTTTTTGCACAAGTAAACTTGTCTTCCTGAAATGTCTTTTGTGAAGTGGAACCTTTGTTAAACTAAGTGGACAAACATTTTCTTCCTCATGATGCTATTTTTGAGTAGCATGTACACCAGTCTGATGGGGCTTTTTCATCTTCCGTCTAATTTTGGTAAGTGTTGTACTTTACTTAACAATTTTGTTTAAAATAAATGATCTTAATGTTGACACTAAATAAATAATCAAACAGCACTGCTTTATTTGCCGTATTTAGGCTACATGCTAGCATGTTAGCATGCTAGCCTTCATACGAAGCAAATAGTGTGCTGGCTTGCTTTATTTTCATCCTTAAATTAATGCTGTTAATGTTGATTTTAATACTTCTGTTGTTTCTTTTTGTTGTTTTACAGGTTCATGGTTACTGTGAGGAGTTGTTTGTGTTTCATAAGAACTTTATATACAGTTTGTACAGTTTTAAAGATGTTTTCTTGACATGTTGTATTTTAAGTAAATACTTCTGACGTGAAATAAAGAAAAATAATTTTATAATTGTGTCTGTTTCTCTATAAACATTTGTAATTCATATTTAAAATGTAATTAACATGAAAACTAAGAAGAAATCAATAGTTTTTTCCATTGAGCTCAAGATAATAAGTAGAATTATTGGGAAAAGCAGTTGGTATAACAAAAAAAAGAAAGTTTAATCAACTTGCCTTTTAGGTGTAATAACTTAATGTTTTAAGTTATGCTAACTCAAGTTTTCATTATACATTACTTAACTTTTTTAAGGCAACCGGTTTCCTCAAATTTTTTAAGTAGATTGAACTTATCCGGGCTTACAGTGTGACAGCTTACAGAAATATGTACTTCTTCCTCTTCATCAAAAATATGTAGCAATTCCTTTGCTTCATGTTACCTAGAATGTTTGAATACAAATTGTACAGCATCAAACACCTAAACTTTTTTTTTTAAACATCCATTAAATAAATGCATACTTGAATTATACAGAATCACTTGTTAAGGTCCACAACTTAAATATTCACTACTCACTTTTCATATGCTACTTTGTGAACTAGTACAGGTAAATAATAGAATGTATAAATCTTTGTTGTAGTTCTCATAAATATGTAAATACATTTATATTGCCATTACTGCTGATTGTTTATTGTTAATGATTTTGTTAATGTTTATTGCATATGATATAAATATTTTTGTGTACATGCTCAATGCTGGAATATATCTATTGTGTAAAAATATAATAATATGTATCTATTAAATTCATATTTTATGCTGTTTTCCTGTCTGTTATACAGATATGTATCACATTGTTGAATTTAATACAACAAAGGAAGTAGAGGTTGTACCAGACAACTGGGTAAATAATGATATATGCAGATGGCCAAAATTTAAAAATAGGGGAAGAATGAGGGCAGCTGTAATTTCCAAAGAAGTACCAACTGTAGACTGGGATGCATTTGCTGTCCGTGTTCTATATACAAGTGGTAAGTGAGTGTAATAGGCCAACAAGTTAATATTTCATTTTATAAATACTCATTTAGTACCAGTTTAATTTTGGTCGGTTTCTGACCACAGAGCCTCTCTTGACTGTGTAATATTTGGGTGGTGGACCCTTCTCAGCCTGCCGCTGAAAATTTGAGGTGTGTCACAAAATGTACATGTGACTATGAACAGCATAGTGTAACACTAGTAAGTGTAACACTACGTAAACAAAAAGGAAGACAATACACCCCCAAACCCAAATAACACAGTTTTTGACCAATTTAAGCAAGATAACAACAAACAAATTACTGTCTTACTCACCATATGTTGTGTCTACTTTTGATATTTAAGTCTGTTCCTCGCTGCCTCCAAAAGTTTACTAATTGACCCAAGTAGAGGTGTATGCAGAACAGAGCGGGCGGGCGAAATTCAACCACCCAATCACAGACTAGCATTTAGAGGGTGGACCTTCTGCGATTGGCCAGTGGTGGGTGAGCCACGATAGGTAGCACTATATGCAGTCAAATAAGGCTGTTAAACCAATGTAATACAAAGCATTTGTTTTGACATGTAGCCAATGACAGATAATTTTGATCAAAAATTTAACATGTTCACTCCAAAAGGAGGATTAATAAGTGTCCGTCCTAGCGTTGCGTGGGCGGAAGACTGGTAGCTGAAAAACCGGACTGTCCGACCTAAAGCCCTAGTCATGACCAGTAATGGCAGCTTGACATTGTTATATTAACCCATAATTCCCTGTGCTACCGTATGTGTCACAGAGGCTTTAAAAGATATATAAAATTATTTACAGCACTTTGTCCTTTACTTTAACTCAAGTCCCTAAATGGATTCTCTGTTCTTTAGACAAAACCTGCTTGGTTTAAAAGTGTATTTTTTTTTGTTTCTAAAGGTCTGTTCCAACACATTTAATAATTTGCTACTGTATACATTATACATAATACATTACATATAACCAGTTCTGACCCCATTTCTACAACTAAATAATCACTAGTTATGAAATCATTGTTGTGACATACTATATGCTATACAGTATATCTGGATTTAAAAATATTTACAAAAAAAAAGTATATATATATATAGTGAATCTTTGTCCACATAATTTACATACATTTTTCTATTTTATTAGAGTCTTTCCAAGCTGCTAGAAGCAAGCTGCCAAGAGCAGAAATTGTGTCAGATCTACAGACAGCAGAAGAAGATAATGTACCTGCTGTAAAAAAAAGAATCAGAAGGTACTCTTATAATGATTAATGTTTCAGGGGCACATATAAAAATGCATTACAAGATATATGGTTTAATGGCCACACTGTAATTGCTGTAGTGTACAGGTTGTATTTGGAGTTACTGTATAACATTTTGTTTTTGCAAGCAATGTGTATGTAGTAGTATGTCTACTATGTAAGTTCAATTGTACGTGAATACTGAAAATATGTACTTAATAAATAATAAACCTTAATTTGTAGGATAAATAGAAGATTTCTCGAATCTGACAGTGAAAGTGAAGGTGAAAAGAAAGCTTATAAACCTCCTGCCAAAAGAGCCAGGCCTCACTTTGCAGAGGCACCACAGGTGACTCCACCAGACATGAATAGGCCTGTCACTTCAGTTTTAATACCTCCAGTCATTCACCAGCAAACCGTTCAGGAACAACCAAGCCCAGTATGTGTAGGTAAGTGTCACATACTCACAATATCCAATAAATTATATATATATATATATATATATATATATATATATATATATATATATATATATATATAGAGAGAGAGAGAGAAAGAGAGAGAGAGAGAGAGAGAGAGAGAGAGAGAGAGAGAGAGAGAGAGAGAGAGCAGTGGTAGCCTAGTGGTTAAGGTACTGGATTAGTAATCTGAAGGTTGCCGGGGAGTCTGCTAAGTGCTGAAAATGTAATGTAAATGTGTGTGTGTGTATATATATATATATATATATATACAGTGCCTTGCAAAAGTATTCAGCCCCCTTGAACTTTTCAACCTTTTGCCACATTTCAGGCTTTAAACATAAAGATATGAAATTGTAATTTTTTGTGAAGAATCAACAACAAGCGGGACACAATCGTGAAGTGGAACGAAATATATTGGATATTTTAAACTTTTTTTAGAAATAAAAAACTGAAAAGTGGGGCGTGCAATATTATTCAGCCCCCTTGCGTTAATACTTTGTAGCGCCACCTTTTGCTGCGATTACAGCTGCAAGTCGCTTGGGGTATGTCTCTATCAGTTTTGCACATCGAGATACTGAAATTTTTGCCCATTCTTCCTTGCAAAACAGTTCGAGCTCAGTGAGGTTGGATGGAGAGCGTTTGTGAACAGCAGTTTTCAGCTCTTTCCACAGATTCTCGATGGGATTCAGGTCTGGACTTTGACTTGGCCATTTTAACACCTGGATAAGTTTATTTGTGAACCATTCCATTGTAGATTTTGCTTTATGTTTTGGATCATTGTCTTGTTGGAAGATAAATCTCCGTCCCAGTCTCAGGTCTTTTGCAGACTGCAACAGGTTTTCTTCCAGAATGGTCCTGTATTTGGCTCCATCCATCTTCCCATCAATTTTAACCATCTTCCCTGTCCCTGCTGAAGAAAAGCAGGCCCAAACCATGATGCTGCCACCACCATGTTTGACAGTGGGGATGGTGTGTTCAGGTTGATGAGCTGTGTTGCTTTTATGCCAAACATAACGTTTTGCGTTGTGGCCAAAAAGTTCGATTTTGGTTTCATCTGACCAGAGCACCTTCTTCCACATGCTTGGTGTGTCTCCCAGGTGACTTTTTATAGATATCTTTGAGAAATGGCTTTCTTCTTGCCACTCTTCCATAAAGGCCAGATTTGTGCAGTGTACGACTGATTGTTGTCCTATGGACAGATTCTCCCACCTCAGCTGTAGATCTCTGCAGTTCATTCAGAGTGATCATGGGCCTCTTGGCTGCATCTCTGATCAGTCTTCTCCTTGTTTGAGCTGAAAGTTTAGAGGGACGGCCGGGTCTTGGTAGATTTGCAGTGGTCTGATACTCCCTTCATTTCAATATGATCGCTTGCACAGTGCTCCTTGAGATGTTTAAAGCTTGGGAAATCTTTTTGTATCCAAATTCGGCTTGAAACTTCTCCACAACAGTATCTCGGACCTGCCTGGTGTGTTCCTTGGTCTTCATGATGCTCTCTGCGCTTTAAACAGAACTCTGAGACTATCACAGAGCAGGTGCATTTATACGGAGACTTGATTACACACAGGTGGATTCTATTTATCACCATCAGTCATTTAGGTCAACATTGGATCATTCAGAGATCCTCACTGAACTTCTGGAGTGAGTTTGCTGCACTGAAAGTAAAGGGGCTGAATAATATTGCACGCCCCACTTTTCAGGTTTTTATTTCTAAAAAAAGTTTAAAATATCCAATAAATTTCGTTCCACTTCACAATTGTGTCGCACTTGTTATTGATTCTTCACAAAAAATTACAATTTCATATCTTTATGTTTAAAGCCTGAAATGTGGCAAAAGGTTGAAAAGTTCAAGGGGGCTGAATACTTTTGCAAGGCACTGTATATATATATATATAATATATATACTGTGTATATACAGTAGATATACACTGATCGGCCATGACATTAAAACCACCTCCTTGTTTCTACACTCACTGTCCATTTTATCAGCTCCACTTACCATATAGAAGCACTTTGTAGTTTTACAATTTGTGTGTGCGTGTGTGTGTGTGTGTATTTAGAAATTGAAATTATTAACTGTAAGTTATTTTTTACTAACAGTAATCGGGAGGGAAATTTTAACTGTATTAGAGATTCTGCGACAACAACAAAATGAAATGCTAGGCCTACTTAGGTCCATCACAATTGCATTAGGAAAAAATCATCCAAAACAAATTGAGGAATTCACTGCTCCACTTGCAAACGAATCCCAGTTCAGACAATTTGACATTAACCTCAAGGCAGACTCTGGTCTTCAGAAGAGAAGTAAGTGCTTTCTATGTTAAATTTTACGTGTTATGTATGTACTTTGTTATAGTACCTTTAAAAGATACAATTTGACAATTTACTTAACCATGGTGTGTTCTTAAGTGACCCTCTACTATGTTTAAGAGCAGATAACTTTTTTTTTACTTAAAACTTCTTGACTTTTATTAGTGAGCACAACATTAGAAAATGTAAAACATTGCATTTGTTTATATTTCTATAAAAGCTGTAAAATGTTTTGCATTATAAGAAATAATTATAATATGCAGCTAATAATGTTAAAATGGTTGCTAAAGTGCCATTAGCTTTTGTGTCCTGGGTGTTTGTCAAAGTGTGTGTGTGTGTGTGTGTGTGTGTGTGTGTGTGTGTGTGTGTGTAGTGTGTGGTGTAAAGTGTTCAAATACGTTTGGTTACAGTATGTATACTGACTGTGGTGCAGTAACAGACAATCACCCATTTCTGTGTGCAGTTTAGCTCAGTGAATGTGCAGTATGGATTACATTTGGGTTAATTAGGGATAATTTGGATTATATTTGGCGATCTTAGAAACTTGTCAAATTTACGCATTCTTAATTTCAGTTTATTGAAATAAAAAAATAATGTTTTTTTTTCTTTTACAGATTGAGTGTTTTGGTGTTTCTGGAGGTATGACTGTGAAGGAAACTGTTTGGAGAATTATGCAAAAAACAGTAACAAATGACCTGGCAAAAAAAATAAACTGGACAGGAGCAAATGAAAAAATTCCATTTAAATCGACCAAACTGAAAGATATAATCTTGGGTAGGTTTTTTCTTTAATTAATATTCATAATTTAAAAGTTTTAAAAGACTTTGTTTTGGCAGGGTAAAAGACAGAATATTTTACATATTTATACATACTGGAACATATACAGTACAAAATGAGCACTAAAAGAATATTTATATACACTGAGGTGTCATTTTATCATATACCCCTACCATAGATGTTATAAACGTTACAGCAGAATGTGAGGGGCTGATAAATTGTGCAGGAACAAATGAGCTTTAGACTATAATTGTTTATCACTCCTGAGTCTAGTTCACTCATCCACCTTCTGTGTACCTGACAAAATGGTCAATGATGGTGTTGTTTTAATACAATGTAGCCACAGTGTAGATATACCTGATACACTGTGTTCTTTTTGTATACTATGTATGTTTTCCAATATGTTTTAGCTGCTGTCAGGAGAAACAGTTTCACTGCAAACGCAACGGATGGGGAAATAGAAAAACACATAAAAAGGTGGCTTCAGCTTTCTGGGGACAGGGAAGGAGGAAGAAAGGACAGAGAAAAGAGACATGAAAGGAATAGTCAAGTTACTGAATGAAGTTTCACTACAAAAAGACAAGGGTTTAACAATAAATTAATTGGGTTTATCTAGCTTAAATAAAAAAATGTCAATGAAAAAATATGAAAACTATTTAAATTGCATTAACTCATTAAGTATCCATATATTATTTTTTAAAATTGTATTATATATTTTTTTGTTTCAAGTGAAAGGTTTTAATTAATTTAACGTGTAATTTATGGAATACAATTATATGACAGTGTGTTTTTTTAATACAATGATATATAATAGCGATTACTTTCAATGTGTTAGATTAGTAAATACAATATTACAGTAATATCAGTACAGTGTATCTTTTGCTCTTATTTATTTGGTTCAGAATATTTTACACATTTACTTTAAAGGCCTTAGTTGACTGTTTATTGCTTAGTAATTGTTCATTTACTGCTGAGAATTGTTTTTAATTAAATGCATTCAATGTATTAAATATCTGTTTTTTTCTACAGTAAACATAAATAATTATGACTCATATACAATTACAACTGCAATATCCTATCTATTATCTTTTTTGCCTGTCATCAAAATTTTCACTTTCCTGAAGTAAGTGACTTCATTATCAATTAAATGATCAAATATAGTACAGATGTCAAACATGAGGTAGATTGCCTGATACCACTGTGTATCTTTTTAAACAGTAATTTGCAATTATATCATTTGATAATACACCTATTTTACCTTCTGTACTTATACCTGTCCTTCTTTCATCAGCAGCTTCAACTTCCTGTTTAATCATCTGAACTGATCTTCTCAAACCAATGTAAGTAAATGAAATATCTTAAACACTGCATGCCAAGGGACTGAAAAATAGGGGTGCATGATATGGACATAACGATTTTGAGAATAAAGTTGATATTATTTCAAGAATAAAGTTGATATTATTTTGAGATTAAAGTCAAAATATTATGGCCATAGCAACTTTCTTGTGTTAAAATGAGAGATGTTCATGATCTCCTGGCACATTAGCACCAATTTGTTTGAATAAAAGTAAGGGGCGTAGCACCAAATTCTGGGCCCTATGCACAAGCAGTGCCCATGGGCCCCCTCCACCTCAGTCCAGACTCTTTCTAGACTCCTCAAGGGCCCTCCCCCGACTTGGGACCCTGGTAACTCAGTCCCACTTTTCACCCCACTACGACGCCCCTGGTAAAAGGACAATGAAACAGCTTTGCAATAAACTGTATTTATTTAGAAGAACGTGCGCCACCGGTGTGCTTGGTGTCTGCGTCATCACCAGTATTTTAATTCGAGCCTTATGGACTTGTACGATAAACTAAAGCCGATCAGCATCGCTATAAATGGTTGCATTGACGGGTTTAGTCATAATGTCATGTGGGTGGAAGTGTACAATACAAACAACCACTCTTTGGCCATAATATTTCAACTTCATTCTCATAATAATTTAACCTTTATTCTCGAAATATTTTTGACTTTATTCTTATAATCATTTCAACTTTATTCTCAAAACTGAAACTTACATACAGTATATATATATATATATATATATATATATTTTTTTTTTTTTTTTTTTTTTTTTACAGTGGCCCTAGTTTGTAGGCAAACTTAAGTTTGAGCTTATGTTATTCAACCTACTGAAGACACTGTTTTGCTAAAGTACTGTTCTGGATAATGCTTGTGGCATTATTTTCTTCAACATTCAACGTTTTTCATTTCTGTTTTTGGTTTCATTTCAGAATTGAAGACCAGTGTGAGGCAGGAAATTATGGCTATTATATTATTATTTTTTATTATTAACTTATAATAAATAAAAATACTTGATAAAAATGTTGGTGTACATTAGTTTTTTTTCTGTTACTGGTTTAACTGTACTATATAGTACTATTTAAGACATTTTTTTAAGACATACATACATATATGTTAAACATGTGTACATTTTTGTTACTATTATTCTTATTCTTCACCTTTGTCTTCTTATTAATACATTATTTGCAATAGTTGTACTTATTAATAAAGAGCAAGAACATTTGAAGTAGTCCCAGTGACCATTAAAGGTTACATATGGCTGGGGAAAGCCTTTTTAAAAATCTACTGCAGGCCAGAACTGGGCCATTATTGGCCCGATAATGGTTGTTCTGGCTAGCAGGTGGTTAAGTGCTGGCATATTGCTGGCAGTCATGGCTGGGATCCGGGCAGCCGTATACGGGCCACAATCTAACCGTCATTCATTTTGACACTGGGCCAGATCTGGCTGCCGGATGTGGGCCGACACAAAAAGTTCCGGCATGCCGAATATGGCCCAGAACTGGGCCATAAATGTTTTGCTAGCTGGGAAGTGACGAGGGGTTTAATGATACCACGTCCAAAAAAGCACATCAACATGTAGCGAGCGATCAAAGTTTGTGCACTGATGCAGCGTAAAATCAAAGAGAACAATAAATGAATCTGAGTGGATTTGGCAACCCGAACAGCATGGCTTGTTTTATAGGTTATATATACTGTACTATACACTTATATGGGTCAAAGACGAGACGTAACTTTTTAGTGTCCACACTTGATAAATAATATACAATTATATTAATATAAGTGGATATACCTTCACTCTACTCCATTTGTACATGTTTACTGAAACTTAAAGTAATTTTTACAGAAAATGTATGATTTTTGCAAAAATAACCCTTGAAACCCCCAAAATGTCATTTAGTGCAACGGTCCCACTACCTCTTTAAGTAATAAAACATTAAGAAAAAACTATTTATTCTTAAGTAAAACTTAAAATTTACTGCTTTGGCATAATTGTACAAATGTCATGTGTGACATATTAAATAATATTTAATCAAATGTGTTTTTTAATATTAATAATATTCAGGATACTTTCAGTCCCCATTTTCCCAATCTTCAGTTGTCATTCAGTACAACGTTAATAAAAAGCCTTATTTTAATATGCAATCAAGTTACTGCAGTCATGTGACCAATTATAACAACAAAAGAAGACACCTGGGGACCCTTCAGCACACACACGAGGTCAATGCATTTTAACATTATTTGATCAAAATGTCTTTTTATTGACATAGTACATTAAAGAACAAAACTGAGTGTCATTCAGTACAACAGAAAACGTAATATTACGGTTACTCTTGTAAACAAACAAGGTTATTAACATTTAAATGTGAATATGTGTAGAAATGTCTTTAAGCTAAGGTCAATGTTAGCTTTGGCTAACCACTGTGATAACTGTAAAATGTGCTAAAGTAAAATTTCTGTCATTCAGTACAACAACAGTCATTCAGTGCAACAGAATTTCGCTGTTGCACTAAATTGACAATGACATTGTTATACTGACTTTTTAATGTTTTAAAATTATTTTTAAATATTAAAACCACTTTTTCCATTCTAGGCTTTCTTAATAAGAGCAGTAATTACAATTAATATTAATAATTATGTTTTTGATGAAGTATGATGAAGAGGTCCCTGAGATTTTGTTATTGTCAAGTACGATGACCTGCCATTCGTTGGGGGTAGGAGATGAGGTGCAAGTTAGCTGCTACAAAATAAAATACAAAATAAAATGTGACTTCAAATGGTTTTCACTGCTGAATGAATTTAGATTAACTGCAACTTTTTCATGTGTTATGACACAAATTCCACAGTTCCACACTGTTCTGGTGCCTTACAAGTTGTTATGATGGCTTCATTAGCTATGTTTTAATATTATGCTTTATGAATATATTGAAATGCTTTAACAGCAACCATTTTTTCATGCTATGACAGGACTTTAAATAATCTCATGTTACATCACTTTTTATGCAAGTTTTTTGTTTTATTTCAGAATAAAGTTTATGTTTTTGATTGCCTTACTTTTTTCATGATGTAGTAATATCATAACACATACGTGCCACTGATGTGGCATATTTTCATTCTACTACTGCTACTTTAATCAATAAAGAACTTAAAAACAAATTAAGTCATGAATATTCTGATGTAACATGATAATTTGGAGTATGTCATTCAGTGCAACATAAAATCATCATACAGTGCAACAAAAACATTTGCTTAAAATAACTGTAACAATTAATTATTATATATATTTTTTCATGTGAATGCAAGAGAATCCAGGCCTGCTTCATAGAAAACAGAGTTTGATTGGGTTTCAAATAGAATAGAATGTGTAGCAAAAACGTCTTGTATACAAATAGACAAAATCCCAAGACGCATTAGAGTACAAGCAATGCACAGAAATTTCAAAACAGAGTAAGTACAGTTTCTTCTGAGGTTTTAAATCTTTTGTAAGAGATATACTAAACTTATACATTTGAAATGACTAAGATTGTTCCTTATGTGTGTATTTTTTCATAAATTAGTCGTTGCACTGAATGACATTTTTGTGCACTTGTTGTGTGTCAACAACACTAAAATTATCAAATAAGCAAAATGCTGAGGAAAAAAATTAATATTTACATAGGTGACACATTTGTGCACAATATTAAATGAAAAAAATATACAATTTAACCATTTTATTTTTGTTGGTACTTGGAACACCCTATTCGTCTTTCACCCATATACAGTGTATCACAAAAGTGAGTACACCCCTCACATTTCTGCAGATATTTAAGTATATCTTTTCATGGGACAACACTGACAAAATGATACTTTGACACAATGAAAAGTAGTTTGTGTGCAGCTTATATAACAGTGTAAATTTATTCTTCCCTCAAAATAACTCAATATACAGCCATTAATGTCTAAACCACCGGCAACAAAAGTGAGTACAACCCTTAGTGAAAGTTCCTGAAGTGTCAATATTTTGTGTGGCCACCATTATTTCCCAGAACTGCCTTAACTCTCCTGGGCATGGAGTTTACCAGAGCTTCACAGGTTGCCGCTGGAATGCTTTTCCACTCCTCCATGACGACATCACGGAGCTGGCGGATATTCGAGACTTTGCACTCCTCCACCTTCCGCTTGAGGATGCCCCAAAGATGTTCTATTGGGTTTAGGTCTGGAGACATGCTTGGCCAGTCCATCACCTTTACCCTCAGCCTCTTCAATAAAGCAGTGGTCGTCTTAGAGGTGTGTTTGGGGTCATTATCATGCTGGAACACTGCCCTGCGACCCAGTTTCCGGAGGGAGGGGATCATGCTCTGCTTCAGTATTTCACAGTACATATTGGAGTTCATGTGTCCCTCAATGAAATGTAACTCCCCAACACCTGCTGCACTCATGCAGCCCCAGACCATGGCATTCCCACCACCATGCTTGACTGTAGGCATGACACACTTATCTTTGTACTCCTCACCTGATTGCCGCCACACATGCTTGAGACCATCTGAACCAAACAAATTAATCTTGGTCTCATCAGACCATAGGACATGGTTCCAGTAATCCATGTCCTTTGTTGACATGTGTTCAGCAAACTGTTTGCGGGCTTTCTTGTGTAGAGACTTCAGAAGAGGCTTCCTTCTGGGGTGACAGCCATGCAGACCAATTTGATGTAGTGTGCGGCGTATGGTCTGAGCACTGACAGGCTGACCCCCCGCCTTTTCAATCTCTGCAGCAATGCTGACAGCACTCCTGCGCCTATCTTTCAAAGACAGCAGTTGGATGTGACGCTGAGCACGTGCACTCAGCTTCTTTGGACGACCAACGCGAGGTCTGTTCTGAGTGGACCCTGCTCTTTTAAAACGCTGGATGATCTTGGCCACTGTGCTGCAGCTCAGTTTCAGGGTGTTGGCAATCTTCTTGTAACCTTGGCCATCTTCATGTAGCGCAACAATTCGTCTTTTAAGATCCTCAGAGAGTTCTTTGCCATGAGGTGCCATGTTGGAACTTTCAGTGACCAGTATGAGAGAGTGTGAGAGCTGTACTACTAAATTGAACACACCTGCTCCCTATGCACACCTGAGACCTAGTAACACTAACGAGTCACATGACATTTTGGAGGGAAAATGACAAGCAGTGCTCAATTTGGACATTTAGGGGTGTAGTCTCTTAGGGGTGTACTCACTTTTGTTGCCGGTGGTTTAGACATTAATGGCTGTATATTGAGTTATTTTGAGGGAAGAATAAATTTACACTGTTATATAAGCTGCACACAGACTACTTTTCATTGTGTCAAAGTGTCATTTTGTCAGTGTTGTTCCATGAAAAGATATACTTAAATATCTGCAGAAATGTGAGGGGTGTACTCACTTTTGTGATACACTGTACCTATATACTTCTGGTTTGATGACTATTAATGGTAAATGAACATATGTTTCTTTGCAGGGTACGGTGAGAGATAATATTTTAGCATCTGTCAGTGGGTGAAGATAATCCTGAGCTTGGCTTGCTTGATAATCATTATTGCTGTAATGTTTTATTCATTCATTCATTTAAAAATAAATGTAATATAGCTACATCAACCAACAATGAGTGTTCTCAGTTGTATTACTTGCACTTTACGTAACAATAAACAAGTTGATTTAGGTGTTGCACACTCACAATAAATACAATAAAGTATTTTACACTCAAAATTAATAAAGTTGTTTAAGTATTGCTTACTTACAATAAATAAGTTAATTTAAGTTAATTTAAGTATTTTACACTCAAAAATAATAAAGTTGTTTAAGTATTGCTTACTTACAATAAATAAGTTAATTTAAGTGTGTGTGAATCTTAAATTGAGATTTTAAATGAAGCTTCAAAAAGCTAAGTACTGCTTCAAACTACCCATTACCACTGCTTTACAAGGCTATGCTAGCTATTCAAAGCATCATGTTTTCTTAAGTATTGTCTGGTTTTTCTCTATTTTTTGTTTAATACAGATGTCTGATTCTGATGATGACGATGCAGATCTGCGTGAAGGCCAAACTGCTCATGATGATGCCCAAGTTAGTATCACACTACATTGTTTTTCATTATTATTGAGCAATATAAGAGAGTTTTGTTAATTTAAAAAGGAAGATTGGAAGTTATTCTTAAGCATTTTTAAAACTAAAGTGACCACACACATGAGCTAAAACAAGCAGCACGAAAATTAGAAAGCTGCACTGGAAGTGTATAAGATGGCATGGAAAGCTGCTCTAATCGAGTATAAACATGAACTCATAAAAGCTAAATCTTTATATTATTCTTCCTAAATAGAACTTTTAGTTCAATTTAATTCTGTGTTTGTATGATTTGTGTAAATTCTATTTATTTAAAGTATCCTCCAGGCCACCCAAGGAGGACGGGGGTCCCCGCTGGTTCCTCTCAAGGTTTCTTCCTGTAATTTTAAGGGAGTTTTTCCTGCCACAGTCGCCCTCGGCTTGCTCAATAAAGTTTTTTTGTCTGTTGGTCCTGGATTCTGTAAAGTTGCTTTGAGACAATGTCTATTGTAAAAAGCGCTATATAAATAAATTTGACTTCCCTTAAGTACACATTTTTATTTTTGTTTCAATACAGATGTCTGATTCTAATGAAGACCTTGCAGACCAAATTGCACATAATGATGCGCAGGTTAGTATCACACTACCTTGATTTTCATTATTATTTAACAAAAATAATTTAATGTTAATTTGAAAAAGAGAGAAAAAGCCCTTATAAAACCATTATAAACATCATTAAAAGAAAATATTTTCTCAATTACACTAAGTTTTTATTTATTTTTTATTCATTTATAATAGATATCTGATACAGATGAAGACCTTGCAGAACCATTTGAAGGCCAAAGTGGTCACGATGCTGCTCAGGTTAGTAATGCACCACCTTCTCATAGTCCTCCATTTCATAAGTAGTTACTACCTCAAAATACATATTCCTTGAATATACCCGTATTTACCTTAAAATTAAACACAAAACAAATTATATTCATACCCTTCTAAAAACAGCTGTATGTTTTTCTTTGTAGGATTTTTGAAGGAGCAAATTTGACCAGGGCACAGGCAGTCTGTCTTATCACCGCTTTTACTTTACGACACAAGTTGGCTGGAACTGCTCTGCAGGATTTATTGACACTAATTGACCTTTTGATACCAGGAATTCTTCCATCAACAAAATTCCTGTTTGAGAAAAAGCAGGGTCTAGTATCACAGTTTAAATATGTTTTCTGCTGCATGTCTTGCAATGCCAGAATTCCAGAAAACACTGGGACATGTAAAGAATGTCAGCGACCATTCTCACAAAAGGAGTGCCTAGACAAAGGTAACTTCTGCATATACACACCCTTGCGAAACCAACTGCAGAATTTTTTGGAAAACCCATCTGTCACATTTATCAGAGATGAAGAGAAGGCAAGACGAGATGTTGTGACTCATGTCACAAATTCTGATTTTTATTTAGAACACTTGAACAATGGAAAAATAACACCACAGGATTTCACTTTGATTTTTAATGTAGATGGTGTTCCTTTGT
This sequence comes from Trichomycterus rosablanca, assembly GCF_030014385.1. Lineage (NCBI taxonomy): Eukaryota > Metazoa > Chordata > Actinopteri > Siluriformes > Trichomycteridae > Trichomycterus > Trichomycterus rosablanca. The sequence goes on from NC_086002.1 coordinate 22,056,867, forward strand.
TTAAATCAAGCAAACTGTCCATGACTCCAATTCAGTGTGCCGTCACAGAGGCAAAAAGTATGAGAAAGCATATTTTCCTTCTTGGTATGTGGCTTGGTTCTGAAAAGCCCAACATAAGAGCATTAACTGAGCCTTTTGTAAATGAGTGTTCCAGTCTAAGTGAAGAGGGTTTGACTTGGAGAAATAGTGAGGGTGTGATCACTACTTCAAAATTTCACCCCTTGGTGTGCACAGCTGATGCAGTTGCACGACCTGTTCTTCGGAACTGTACACAATTTAATGGAAAGTTTGGGTGTGATTGGTGCAAGCATCCTGGAGAGTATGTGCTAAAAGGTGATGGGCATGTGAGATGTTACCCTTTTCAGCCCAGGGTGCAGATTAGGAACAACAGCAACCACATAGAGGAGGCACTAACTGCCAGTCAAACACAGACTGCTGTTAATGGTGTGAAAGGTCCCTCTGTGTTGAGTCTTATGCCTACTTTTGACATTGTCAGGTCATTTGTTCCTGATTATATGCATTCTGTGTTGCTAGGAGTGACACGGTATATTGTCAATCTTTGGTTTGATTCAGCAAATCACAGTATGCTCTGGTACATTGGCCGTGACATTCCAAGAATTGATCAGCGGCTTCTTTCCATCAAAAGTCCACTGGAAATATCCAGACCACCTAGGTCACTGATGGAACGAAGGTTCTGGAAGGCTTCAGGATGGCAAAGTTTTTTGTTGTATTATTCATTGCCTGTTCTGTCTGGCATACTGCCACTGAGGTTTCTGAAGCACTTCTTTCTCCTGAGCTACAGCATTAATACCCTAGTTCAGGAGAAGATAGACAGAAATGTGTTTCCACTGATAGATGTAGCCCTTAACAAATTTGTCATATACATGGAGGAACTGTATGGTAAAGAAAACTGTACATTCAATGTCCATCAACTGACATATCTGGTATCTTCAGTTAAAGATTTTGGCCCTCTTACTGGTGTTTCTGCCTTTGTGTTTGAGTCCAATAATGGTCAGCTGAAAAACATGATTTGTGGCACCAGATATGTTGCATCACAAGTTGTTAACAAATTTCTTCTTATGAAAAATCTTCCAACCATGGCCAGTAACAGTAACTTGGAAATGGCAGGTGAACATGTCAGAAATTATTTTGATAATCTTCTTTCATCCAAACAGCAAAATCTCTTGTCACGTTATGTGTGGGGTGGTGTTGCTCTTGGCAGAGGGAAAATAAGATATCTGTCTGTAACACAGAGGCTAGCCTTAAAGGAGCTTCTGGGGCAAGAATTTGTTGCTGAAAGTCCTGTGTTTTATAAAAAAATGATTGTTAATGGTCTGGTTCTGCAGACATCTGAATACTGCTCAAAGTTTAAGAGTGACAATTCTATTGTGCATACCAAAGAAGGCAGTTATGGAAAAGTGACAGATCTTGTCATAATGGATGCATGCCAAATGTGGGTGTCAATGTGATCAAGTAAGTGAAGGGATTGTCATTGCCAAATTGTACACCATCAATTCAGACAAAGTTTTCACTGATCCAGAGACTGGCATAAAACAGTCGAGATTTTTATTGTCAGTTACGCTATCAAATCGTACAGTGGCATTTCGATTGTCTAGTATAGATGCCAAGGGAATAGTGATTACTGTTGGACACTCCATGTACATTTCTTCTTTAATTAGAAATGAGGAAATTAATTAGATTTTGATTCTTTAGGCACCAATGTTACAACCCCAATTCCAATTAAGTTGGGACGTTGTGTAAAACATGAATAAAAACAGAATACGATGATTTGCAAATCCTTTTCAACCCATATTCAATTGAATACACTACAAAGAAACTGATAAACTTTATTGTGTTTTGCAAATATTCACTCATTTTGAATTTGATGCCTGCAACACGTTCCAAAGAAGTTGGGACAGGGGCATGTTTACCACTGTGTTACATCACCTTTCCTTTTAACAACACTCAATAAGCGTTTGGGAACTGAGGACACTAATTATTGAAGCTTTGTAGGTGGAATTCTTTCCCATTCTTGCTTGATGTACAACTTCAGGATCTGAGGGATCGAAGGTCACAGGCAATCAATGTTGGTGTTCGGCCTTGCCGCTTACTTGCACAGATTTCTCCAGATTCTCTGAATCTTTTGATGATATTATGGACTGTAGATGATGAAATTCCTAAATTCCTTGCAATTGCACGTTGAGAAACGTTCTTAAAATGTTGGACTATTTGCTCACGCAGTTGTTCACAAAGTGGTGAACCTCGCTTGTGAACGACTGAGCCGTTCAGGGACGCTCCCTTTACACCCAATCATGACATTTACCTGTTTCCAATTAACCTTTTCACCTGTGGAATGTTACAAACAGGTGTTTTTTTAAGCATTCCTCAACTTTCCCAGTCTTTTGTTGCCCCTGTCCCAACTTCTTTGGAACGTGTTGCAGGCATCAAATTTAAAATGAGTGAATATTTGCAAAAAAAAAACAAAACATCTATTTGATTTATCTATTTATCTATTTGAACATTAAATATCTTGTCTCTGTAGTGTATTCAGTTGAATATGGTTTGAAAAGGATTTGCAAATCATCGTATTCTGTTTTTATTTATGTTTTACACAACGTCCCAACTTCATTGGAATTGGGGTTGTATATTTTGGATAATTTCTGTATAGTATATTCCATTCCCTTTTCTGGATGTAAATATTTTGTGTAAATATTTTCAACTGTTCTCAACGGTTTCAAACTAGCTAGCATTATTTTTCTGTCAGAATTGTCCACGTTACTTGGAGCAAATTAGGTCCATATGGACATATATACAGTAGACCCTTGACTTATGAATTGGTTCCAAAGGGCTGTTCTTCAGTCAAAATGTTCATATGTTAAACCTATTTTTCCCATAAGAAATAATGTAAATAGAATTTATCCGTGCCAGACCTCCCAAACCTCCCCTAACCTTTCTAATGTCTTAAATGCTCTTTTTCCCTTAAATCTTAAATTATAGCATAGACATTCCTGTAATAAACAATAATACACAAAAAAAAACAATACACAGTAGTGCTGTACATAAAACACACACCACATTTCATACACCATAATACACCATAATAAATTTTTATATAAAATGTATCTACCAGAAACAACAATAACTCTCATATTTCTCTATTATTTCCTTCTTTATTTTAATAGTGTTGTATTTTGTAGGTGTAATTGCACAAAAGAAACACAGTGACAACTACTGGCAGGAGTAATTATACAACAACAAATGTAACAGTTGGAGAGTTGCTCGGAATGAAGTTGTTCGTGACAACAAGTGTTTCGCGAATTTCGGTTCGCAATCCAAAATTTGTTCGTATGTTAAGTTGAAAAAGATCGTGTGTAACCCGAAATGTTTGTATGGTAAACCGTTTGTAACTCAAGGGCAGGGCCGGAGTGGGTCCCTTTTTCAGCCCGGGAGTTTCATTCCCAAACCCGGCCCACTTTTTCCATGGAGGAGGAATTTGAATAAATAAAACAGCAGCTAGCTCTTTCAATGCCTTTTTATTGGGTATAAGTTCAGGTATATGTTGGTAAGTTAACAGAAAACACTTGACTTAAACATGTTTAATTTAAATCAGATAAAGATTTAAAAGGTAAAAAATGTGATAAAGATGAAAACGTATTTACATTTGTACAGGAGCAATAAGTTGAAATAAAAATTATTTGAAAATTAAAATTGCATGTCTTCCCCACAGAGAGGTGCTCTATTGTTAGGTTTACACTAAACTCTTAAGTAGCTTCACTACACGTATATTTAGTATAGGCTACCTACAGCATCGAAAGCCTCCTATAAGCAGTGCACTGGTTTCTGTAACTTTATTAATAACGGTGTCATTGTCTATAGACATGAGAATTTCCTTCTCTGTGTACAAGAGTTCCTGTTTACCTATTTCATTTGGGCTGATTTTAATGCATTTTCAGCATTCTGAATATCTGGGTACTGGGTATCATTTAGAATCTATCCATCACATCTGTTCTGTGTGCAACTTAAAATAAAATAGTTTTTTTAGTTCATATTTATCCTCTCTACCTGTCTCTGTGGTGCTGGCCTCTCCATGCCTACTCGGTTCACCAGCAGGATCAGACTGGCTTATCTGCTGCTCTAAGGCTAAAAAAAAATTCATCAAGGGTTAGCTTATTTTGCTGAATAACATAACATGCTTGAAGTTTTTTTTTTTTTTTTTTTTGTTTAGCCTATATTATGATGGTGTAAAATTGATAGTGATTTAGGCTATTTGTCTCCATTTGTTCAAATAAATTAGGCTATCGTGCTGACATCTTTCTGAATGTCTGAACAATTTAACATATATCATGTATATTTTACATTACAAATAACTATGTTAGTTTAAATAACTCTGTTAGACTACCTGTCCCTTCAGTAGTCATGGATCATCAGTACAGCAGCGTCGAAACAAAAACATTCCATTCATGAGTTAGGCTATTTAATATATTACACTTCAAATTATGTTTATTATTTTCAGCTTGAAACTGGATATTTGTGATTAATGCTGTGTATTGGGTTCTAAAAAAACCACCGACTGATGATTTGTGAAAATCACCACTGACTGATGGTTTGCGCTTTTCTGTTGTAAGTTTACTTTTACCGGCGCTCAAGAAAACACGACTCGTGGGCCAAACCAACTGAAACATTTGGGAGGGGGGGATTCCTTCAGATGGTAGAACCCATCTGATCTACTGCGATGTACAGTAGGTAGGGGCTGCGCTGTCAGATGAATGAATGTAAGAAGAAGATTAGATAAGTGACAGATAAATGTCAAAATTATTTTTTCCATCCAACCGGCCCAAACTCGAGACTGACATGAGCCGGCCCATCGGGAATCCTCCCGAATCTCCCGATTAGCCACTCCGGGCTTGCCTGGCAATATTAAGCATCAATTCACTTTGAGCAGCATGAACAATAATAGTGACTTATCCAACAAGGATATCCAGCTACTTTAATCTAATCTCACAAACAGAACTAACTGCATTGATTAAATCATTAAAGTCATCGTCATGTATACTGGACCCTGTTCCAAATCGTTTACTTAAAGATTTACTCCCTACCATTGTGGAGACCCTGCTTACTTTAATAAATGCATCTCTTAGCCTTGTATATGTACCTAAATTGTTCAGATGTGCTGTCATTAAATGCCTTAATCCCACAATTATCCACTGGAGGGTCGTCTCTCAATTAGAGCACCAAATTAAGAACTTCATCATGTTTTCTCACCTGTAGGAGAACCCTATACAGCACTGCATCCCATTTTCTTTACTGGAAAGGACATGTTTTGGGATACTGTCAAGTAGGAGACACATAGAACATACTTCATAACCTATTTCTGTTGGAAGAACACCCATTAAGAAACATTGTTGAATTTTCATTCTCGTTGCAAGAAGGGAAACAATAAAGAGCACTCTATTATTATTCTTCCTTTGTAAAAGGCAGCCAATAGGGCAGTTTTGTCATTTTAAGGAGCACTTTAGTAATGAATTTTCAACCATGGCACTGGAGAAACGCAGCCCCGAAACATCACCCTCCCTTCCCACACTATCTAGTTATTTTCAGTTATGGATTGTATTTATACAGCATTTTTATACCTCACATTTTTACATTGTTAGTCTCGACTAAACTATATAATATTTACCCAATAGAGTAGCTTCTCGTTTCAGGTTATTTATTTTATATTTCTGTTTACAATAATGGCGTGACTAAAACAACAGAACTCAGTAATTATGAGGGGGGTCTACATAAAGATTATTATTAAATACTTGACCGTACAAAACCGCACCTGACATTTCTGAATATCACCACTAGATGTCCCGCTTCTCCCAATTACTGAATTTCCTCCGTGATTCCCATTGACTGAGGTGCTTCAGGATTTCATATAAAAAGGAATTAGTGATAAATTTAAATATAATCACTACAATGGAAACTAATTCTTCTACATAGTGTACACACACCAACATGTGAATACAGGGAATACACACTTTAAGCACTGCTTGATAACCTACATTATTTAAAGAAAAATATAAATAAAATGTAAACATTGTAGTTTGCATTTATTTATTTATTTACACAAACTCATATCAACATGCTAGCATGTCCCTCCATGTACCAAAAACGGTTTAAGATACCTTACTAATGAGCATATTAAGGCATCTAGGATTTCGAACAACCTACTACTCATGAGCGCGCATAGGATGACATTAAATGCTGTCTGCTATGTAGGGAGCGCACTAGGTTTTCGAACACGCCCTGTATGTATAACGGATAGTTCGGGTTGTGGTAATAAAATGGCGACCGCTACTTTGAGTGCAGCATTCACACGTAGACAAATTGTTGGATGTAAAAAGATAGCATTTCTGCTCTTCTTTAGTAACACATAAAGGCTGTTTAATTTCGTCATTTACAAAAAACAAACATACACTTTTGTCTACTGTCTGATTCTGTATGTCTAACTGTTTAAAAACTAAAATCCTCTCTTTTGTAGATTCAGGTTACACTCGTGACTTTGAACTCAGCAGGTGGAAGATTTGGAGGAGCAGTTGAAGGCTGCATCGAGTTAAAGTGAAAGTAAAATCTTCGGCGCATGTGGAGAGAGAATCACGGTGAGTTTGTGAATACAAAGTTGTAATATATAAATATTATTTATCTGTACTTGATAAAGAAATGTTTAGGATTAATTTTTTATTACCTGATATTTTTTCGGTAAGGAAACTGCGTCACATTTAACACCGATTTTTAGGCCTCCACAACAACACGAATTTTTTTTTTTTACACTTTAGTCTAACGAAACCAGGCTTTATAAAACATGATAAAGAATAAAAAAAAACAAAAAAAAACTACCTCCTTGTTTTGTGTAAACACAGTACATGCAGGCGGTGGACAAAATAATAAAAACACACAAACATTAATAAACATAAAAAATAAAATAAAGCATGTGTGAGAGTATTGCATCAAGAGTTCAAATGAACACTTTTACTGTATGTATTTGAATATTTTATTTGACTGATAATGTGTCCACGCTGTGTGTGATTATAAAGAAAGCGCCAATCTAACACATTGATGAGAGTGAGATTGTTGTTAATACACTTTCATTTATTTAAGAATGTAAAATCAGATCAGTGCTGGTTAAGTTACTGGTATACTGGTGTAAAACAGTGGCGAGTTCTCTAAGACTGCAACGGAAGCTCAGCTTCCCCTAAAATGTCAAAAATTAAATGGTCAAATATGTACAGTTGTGTTAACATTTCATTGACTACAAATGCGTTAGAACACGTTCATCTCGAAGACGAGTTCGTTCAGAATCAGCTACTTATCACAAATCGACTGACTCGAACTTCTCATACATTCCCGGAGCGTCAATGCATTTGCCCGTAGAAGCTGTCTATTCCAGGGGTGCCCAAATAATTCCTTATAAGGGGCCAAAATTTAATCTCAGTGAAGGGCCATGAGCCAAAACTTAAAGGTTATGTTTTTTTAATTAGGGCTGGGCAGTGTTGCAAAAAAAAGGTTCTGATTGCGTTTTTTTTTTTTTTTTTTTTGTATAATGCAATTGAAAAAAATGACTTTTCTTTGCATTTTAATTTAAAAGACTGCAGAAGTGTAAAATAGTAACAGCACCACCTATAATTGTCTTTTCAACGGACTTTATAACAACAACAATATAACAACAATTAACAATAATTAAAACAAAATGGAAATCTTAATTATCTATAGCCTTTTTAGGAACAGCTCACAAACAACTCACTTTAAATAATCTGCAGCAGAACCTCCTTACATTAAGAAAAGTGCAAAACCACAAAAAGTTCTTTACAGGTTTCTTAAAAGAAACATGAGCCTGTTTAGTGTTTCCACCATATAAAGTGAGTCTGTATCAGTATCTACACTGATACAGCTTTGATTTTGTCGTTTTGCGACTGGGGGTGGATGGAGGGGGCAATTCTGCTTCTAACAATATGGGCTACAATTCCCATGCTCCCACAGACTGTCACGTGACTACCACATGTCCCCGGTCAGCCAATCCTGACGGTCCTCACGCTTTGGAGTGTTGATTCAGTTCAGCTGTGTTTGATTCCATGAATCTTATTTAAATTCTGTTTGTGACTCTCGTTGTGAAGTTTTGCTGATCGTGTTTGCGCTCCTTATTTCTGAATCTAATCATTACCATGTACGGCCTTTGCTGTCTTCCATTTACTGTTTTGGTTTTCGCTGCCGGTTTGTTTATCCTCTGGTTTTGGACTCTGCCTGGTTTTGTACACTGATTTTGGCCTTTTTGATATTAAACTTTCCCTGATTTATATTCTGCGAGCATCTGGTCAGTTTCTGCCTCGTGACATGTTATAATTTAATAAAAATATAAAGTATGTAAACAATCGCGATTGTCACACTTCTAACATCGGGTGAAAACGTTCATTCGAATTAATCATGAAAATCGCCCAGCCCTAATTTTAATATTGCATTAAATTAAAATATATCACGTTTTTTATTGTTAAATAAAACACTACTGTCTGTTCTAATTAACAGTGATTTTTTCCTAATTAACAGTGCTTTCATTGATTTCAACGGATGATAGAGAATGTTTCTTTTTAGCAGCAAAAACATTTGAACAAATGTAAATTTGTAAAGAAAAACATGCAAAGCAAAATATTATTATTCACCTTTCTCTCCTCACCACTGTACTGTACTGAGAACAGGTGAGCATGTTTTGTTTTGTAATGCTGACGGATGTTATGCTCCTTTAGTACAGCCACTCTCTATCTGCAAATGAGGCAAACTGCAGTTGAATCTATTTCGGTGAAAACATATTCATGCTGCCAACTGTTTTAAAATGTTCGTTTATCCATATGCCCCTGCCTCATACGCTCCATGATTAACAGCCTCACTCGTGTCATCATAGATTACTTGATGTCTGCTGACAGGAGCTCCACAGCGCCCCACTCTTCTATCCACTGTCTCATGTAAAATTGTGGTCAGCTAATGAATTGCACCCTAGCGTTATAGGCAGTTCAACACCTGTTGAAAGAAATTCCCAGCTACTGCCAAAAGTATGCACTACTTTGATATAGTGAGGCGGGCCAAAAAAAACAGGCGGCGGGCCAAGTTTGGCCCGCGGGCCCCAAATTGGGCAGCCCTGGTCTATTCACTTCAACGGGACTGCATGGAACGTTTTTTTTCAATGCTTCGAAACTCACCGGTCATTGGATAAATGCCACGATTTTGTCCCGCCCCCGGACGCTGAGCGTCTCTGGGGGTGAATGGAGCTGTGGGCGGGTCTGGACGCGGAGCTTCTGCAAGATGATTGGAGGATCAGTCAAAAGGCTGAATCCCGTTTGATTGACAGCTATTTTGAGATCTACACCGTCACTTAATCACTGAGAGCTTCAGTCCCATCGTGGATTTTGCGAGTGAAGTCGAAATACAAACTGCAACCCATTTCTTGGTATTTGCTTGGTGAAATTACTTGACCATTTCCATTGTTCATTGTGTAAATAAAACACACTCATAGTATTTGTTTCAGTTTAACATAATTTTTAATATTTTGCAGCCACTGTTTCTGATGAGATCAGAGATGAAATTCAGGCTGCTCCCTTTTTTGGATGGCAGGTGGATGAAACAACTGATATTGTTTGCCGTGCCCAACTTTCTGTCATTGTTCGCTATGTTAATAGTGCAGGTAAAATTCAGGAGCGCTTTATTGGTTTTTTTAATGTTTCAGAGGGGTGAGATGCTCAGTCTGTTTTTGAAGTATTAAATGAAAACATGAAGGGCTACAATTTTAGGGATAAACTTGTGGCACAGACATACGATGGGGCTGCTGTCATGGCTTCAGCCCTCAATGATCTGCAGGCCAAAGTGAAGGCAATTGCCCTCAGTGCAATGTTTGTGCATTGCTATGCACATAGACTTAATCTGCTGCTGTCACAGGGGGCTAAATGCTTGTCTGAGTGCAGAATATTTTTTGCATCACTCTCTGGGTTTGCCACATTTTTCTCCAAATTCACAAAGATGACATCTTTTCTTGAGTCTGCAGGCTGTTGAAGGTTGCCCAGAAACGCTCCTACTCGATGGAATTTCACATCACGGATAGTGAGCACTGTGGCAAACAACTATGATTTATTTTCAAGTATTTTGAATTTGTGTTCATGTTGTACACATATGAACAAATCTTCTCAGAGATTGATGTGGTATTTGATATTGTCCAGCAGAGGGCCATGGATGTTCTCTGCTGCAAGAAAACAATTGAGTCTCTTCTTGCTTTTGTCAAAGAGAAGAAGAAGAAGTTCAGAGGGGGCTTTCCAAGCTGTTTATGCCAAAGCGGCAGGTCTCACATCAGACCCACGAGATGAGCCCATGAGAAAGCGCCGTCTCTCCCAATTCCAGGATCCCCAGGAGCGCTACAGAAATCTGTACATGGCCAGCCTTGATAATCTCATGGAGCAGATTCCTCTGCGTTTTTCCAATTTGGAAAGTTTGCGCTTCTAAGAATTAGTCGATCCAGGGAAGTTTGATGACATGAGAGAAGTGTTTCCAGAGGAGGCATTCCAGAGTGTCCTGAAAAGTTATGGCCAATACTTTGATTCAGGGAGACTGAGGTCTGAACTTCAAGTCCTGTATTCAAATCAGGACTTACAGGGTAACAGGGGAAAGCTGTGTGATTTCTTGGTTTTTCTAAAAGACATGGAGTTGGACAGTGCAATGCCTCAGCCGTACAAGCTGTTATCGTTAGTGGCAACAATTGGAGCTACATCTACGGGTGTAGAAAGGAGCTTCTCCTGTTTAAAAAGGCTTAAGTCTTACACCCGCAACACAATGGGCCAAGGCCGTCTAAGCAGCCTAGCTCTGCTGGCCATTGAGAGGACACTGGTCAAATCCCTGGAAAAGATGCCTACTTGGTGCAATAGATCATTCTCAGCACTGCAGTGACACTGACATGGTGTTAGTGTGTGTTGTGCTGGTATGAGTGGATCAGACACAGCAGTGCTGCTGGAGTTTTAAAATATCGTGTCCACCCACTGTCCACTCTATTAGACACTCCTACCTAGTTGGTCCACCTTGTAGATGTAAAGTCAGAGACGATCGCTCATCTATTGCTGCTGTTTGAGTTGGTCCTTCATCAGTGGTCACAGGACGCTGCCCACGGGGCGCTGTTGGCTGGATGTTTTTGGTTGTTGGACGATTCTCAGTCCAGCAGTGACAGTGAGGTGTTGAAAAACTCCAGCAGCGGTGCTGTGTCTGATCCACTCATACCAGCACAACACACACTAACACTACTACTACTACAAAGTGCTTTTACATGGTAAGTTTTTCAGGATGAACTCAAGTTCATATGCATGTATAAATAACAGCTGGATGTATTATTGTTATTGAACATTTTAAACTAGTTAGAATTTTGCTAAACCAGATTGTAACTTTTGTTGCCAATGTCTCCATGAATTAATAGGAATTATGAAGCCAAGGGAACTTCATGACAGCAGGGCTGAGTGTTGATTTAAGACAATGCAGAGGATTACTGATTACTGCAGAAGTTGCTCCATGCTGCAAGACAGAGCTGACAAGAGCATGATTGAAATTGTAAATAAATGTAATAATAAGTGAACATTATTTACTGATTTGTACAGCATTGTTACCTGTTTTTCTCAGGTGCAGTGTGACAGTAGATGGGTACATTTTAATGTGCAGAATTTACACCCGAACTACATATGTAAAAAATGTAGATATATAATCCTCCAGAGACTCAGGATGTGTTGTTGTTGTTAATAAATTAGTTTAAAAATTACTTAATTATTTGAGATGTATGGGCCGCATGGTGGCTCAGTGGGTAGCATTGTCGATTCACAGCAAGAAGGTCATTGGCTCGATTTACAGGTGGGTTCTTTCTGTGTGGAGTTTGCATGTTCTCCCCATGTCTGTGTGGGTTTTTTCCGGGAGCTCCGGTTTCCTCCCACAGTCCAAAGACATGCAAGTGAGGTGAATTGGAGATACAAAATTGTCTATGACTGTGTTTGATTTTAAACTTGTGAACTGATGAATCTTGTGTAATGAGTAACTACCGATTCTGTCATGAATGTAACCAGAAGTGTAAAACATGAGGTTAAAATCCTAATAAATGATTAAAAAATTGAGATATATGTCTGAAAGACAATGAATCAATTGTGCCACCTATAGTTTATAATAAGATACAGACCTATCAAGATGTGCTACCACTAGTTTATAATAAGATATAGACATAATTTTAATAAGAATAGATGGATAAAACTTAAATATTTACCACAGGAATACATTTTGATAAGGTAGGATAAATCGACAGATATGATCTATACATCTGCGCTACGGTAGGACATTTACATAACATGGCGACCGCTACTTTAAGTGCAGCATTCACAAGCAGACAGATTGTTTCAACGTAAAAAAGATATGATTTCTGCTCTTCTTTAGTAACACATAATAGCTGTTTAATTTTATCATTCACAAAGAACAAACATATAATTTTGTCTACTGTTTGATTCTGTATGTGTAACTGTTTAAAAAAACTAAAATCCTCTCTTTTGTAGATTCAGGTTACACTCGCGACTTTGAACTCAGGAAGTTGCAGATTTGAAGGAGCAGTTGAAGGCTGCATGGAGTTAAAGTAAAAGTGAGCTCTTCGGTTTATGTGGAGAGAAATATAAAGTTTTCTAGAAAATCACGGTGAGTTTGTGAATATAAAGTTGTAATATGTAAATGTTATTAATCTGTATTTGATGTAGAACTGTTTAGGATTGATTTTATCATCTGATATTGTTTCGGTAAGGAAAAATGCGTCACATTTAACACCGTTATTTAGGCGTGTGAACAACAACACGGTTATTTTTTACACTTTAGTCTTCTGTGTTTTTCTCTCATCCACACGAACTCACAAACCCACGATTAATGAAAACAGGATAAAGAGATTTCTGAAAACTGCTTCTTTGTTTTCTTCTGGATACTAAAATGTAACTTTACACAGATGTTGTGACGTCAGCGCGCTGGTATATACATACCTGCAGGCGGTGGACAAAATAACAGAAACACACAATCAATAATAAACATAAAACATCAAATAATAAACATGTATGAGAGGATTACATCAAGAGTTCAAACTTTACTGAAGAAAGGTTGGAATTCATTACTGATAATGTGTCCACGCTGTGTGTGATTATAAAGAAAGCACTAATCTAACACATTGATGAGAGTGAGATTGTTATTAATACACTTTCATTTATATAAGAATGTAACATCAGATCAGCGCTGGTTGAGTTATTGGTATACTGGTGTAAAACTAAAAGCACTTAAGAGGTTAAGGTTTTAAACTTAAGGTTTTAAATCCCAGCTAAGACATACAGTTTATTTATTTATTTTTTAGATTTGTATGATTAATTACACTAGCTGCTAGTTAGCTAAGCTGTGTGATTACTGTATCATGTTCTTGGTGGTGTTTTTCTGAACTGAAACTTTTAGGTGCCTTCGAGCTTTTTTATATAGTTATTTATTTTTGGTTTTACCTTTACTTCAGTGTTACTCCAGTGTGATGGAGGGTACGAGACCAGATTCACCTGAACCCAGCTGTGTCTCCATGAAGAGCGACTGGTCAATGAAACCTCCACTTAATTTTAAAGATGAAGGATGTTCTACTGATCTGAGGTCAGTTTAATCTCATGGTGTGTTAGTGCATTAGACCACTGAGCCACTGTATATGTTAAAATACATGAGTGATCAGTAAATTGGGTTTTGACTACAGATATTTTATGTGGGTTGATTTTTACTGATCAGAACTAAGTGAAGTTTAAAAAGAACTAGTTTAACTAGCCGTCTGATTACTTTGTAAGTTCCTTTGTGGTGTTTTTCTAAAAACTGAAACTTTTAGGTGCCTCTGTACTTTTTATATAGTTAATTTATGTTTGGTTTCACCTGTACCCCAGTGTGATGAAGGACACAAGACCAGATTCACCTGAACCCAGCTGTGTCTCAATGAAGAGTGACCGGTCAATGAAGCCTCCATTTCACTTTAAAGATGAAGGATGTTCTACTAATCTGAGGTCAGTATCATCTCATGGGTGTTAGTGAAAACTTTATGGATGTAAACTTTCTGAGTTAAAATGACTGAAATTGTGAAGATCTAAAACTTTTAATAATTATTTATTAGTGAAGAGTAACTGGTTCAAGTGATCCAAACCACTTCAGAGACTCTTTTACTGATCTGAGGTTGTAATTCTGGGGATTGGGGGACAATCCAAACTGTGTAAGACTGCCAGGAGTTCTTTGGTTAGCTCTACAAGAGTCAAATTCAGGACCAAGTGCAAATACGTGCTTGATTTTATTGTTAATATTTATATAGAAATTGTAATAATAATCTTGATTATTTATTTAAAAATATAAAATCATATAAGCTGTGGTTGTTATTAGCATACTGGTGTTATACAAAAACAGCATTGTCGATCATAGCTAAATTTGCAGACATTTAAAACTCAGACATGCATTTTTTTAAATAGAAGATTTGAGTTAAATGAAATAAATTATCTGCTAGCTGAGATACAGTAGCTGTCTGAGTACTCTGTCATGTCATTGGAAGTGTTTGTTTATAAATTGTATTACCCCTGAATTAGCCAACATGTCTGTGTTAAAAATTAAAACTTGCATGTGATGAGTGACAGCCACCTGAATTTAAAGATGAAGGATGTTCTACTGATCTGAGGTCAGTATCATCTCATGGTGTGTTAGTGCCTTAGACTTCTGCATCACCCAATGACTGAAAATCTTTAGAATCCACTGTATGTGTTAAAATATACAGTATCTCACAAAAGTGAGTACACCCCTCACATTTTTGTAAATATTATTCAACACTGAAGATATGACACTTCTATATAATGTAGAGTAGTCAGTGTACAGCTTGTATAACAGTGTAAATTTGCTGTGCTCTCAAAATAACTCAACACACAGCCACTAATGTCTAAACCGCTGGAAACATAAGTGAGTACACCCCTAAGTAAAAATGGCCAAATTGTGCCCAATTAGCCATTTTCCCTCCCCAGTGTCATGTGACTCGTTAGTGTTACAAGGTCGCAGGTGTGAATGGGGAGCAGGTGTGTTAAATTTGGTGTTATCTGTCTCACACTCTCTCATGCTGGTCACTGAAAGTTCAACATGGCACCTCATGGCAAAGCACTCTCTGAGGATGTGAGAAATAGAATTGTTGCTCTACATAAAGATGGCCTGGGCTATAAGAAGATTGCTAACACCCTGAAACTGAGCTACAGCACGGTGGCCAAGGTCATACAGCGGTTTAACAGGACGGGTTCCACTCAGAACAGGCCTCACCATGGTCGACCAAAGAAGTTGAGTGCACATGCTCAGCGTCATATCATATAAAAGAGGTTGTCTTTTGAAAATAGACGCAAGAGTGCATGGCCGTCATCCCATGAGGAAGCCTCTTCTGAAGCTGAACCTCAAGAAAGCCAGCAAACAGTTTGCTGAAGACAAGCAGACTAAGGACATGGATTACTGGAACCATGTCCTGTGGTCTGATGAGACCAAGATAAACTTATTTGGTTCAGATGGTGTCAAGCGTGTGTGGCAACCATGTAAGGAGTACAAAGACAAGTGTGTCTTGCCTACAGTCAAGCATGGTGGTGGTAGCATCATGGTCTTGGGCTGCATGAGTGCTGCCGGCTGTGGGGAGCTACAGTTCATTGAGGGAACCACGACTGCCAACATGTACTGTGATATACTGAAGCAGAGCATGATCCCCTCCCTTTGGAAACTTGGCCGCAGGGCCAAACACACCTCCAAGACGACCACTTCCTTGCTAAAAAAAAAAAATGAGGGTAAAGGTGCTGGACTGGCCAATCATGTCTCCAGACCTAAACCCTATTGAGCATCTGTGGGGAATCCTTCAATGGAAGGTGGAGGAGCACAAGGTGTCTAACATCCACCAGCTCAGTGATGTCTTCATGGAGGAGTGGAAGAGGATTCCAGAGGCAAGCTGTGCAGCTCTGGTGAATTCCATGCCCAAGAGGGTTAAGGCAGTGCTGGATAATAATGGTGGTCACACAAAATATTGACACTTTGGGCACAATCCGGACATGTTCACTGTGGGGTGTACTCACTTTTGTTGCCAGCGATTTAGACATTAATGGATGTGTGTTGAGTTATTTTGAGAGCACAGCAAATTTACACTGTTATACAAGCTGTACACTGACTACTTTACATTGTATCAAAGTGTCATATCTTCAGTGTTGTCCCATGAAAAGATATAATAAAATATTAAAAAAATGTGAGGGGTGTACTAGGGGTGTGCTATATCGTATCGTTCACGATAATACCGGTATAATTTTTAAAACAATAAAAAAAATCCCATATCGTGATAATAGCGGTATTCTGCATTGATTACGTAATGTATAAATGCATAATGTCACGCATCTACGCATATGGCGTACGTTCGTTACGTGGGTCATTTGGGCACAGCAACAAGTATGGCGGATAGTGGTTCTGTGGTGGAGAAGCTCGTTCAAAAAATGCCATGGCAACAATAAATTCATCTTTGGCATATACCCGAGTGAGCAATGGTCTCAGTCTGGCCACCCCTATGAAAATTGTCTGACTCTGCCACTACATTGTTACATTATTTTTATTGAAAAGACAAAATACAGAAAACTGCATAATTCTTACATAGTTCTACCAAGTGTTTGAAACTTATATTAATAAATAAAATAAAATTTAATATATACACTATTATAACACTATTTTTTTGTAAAAGTGTTTTCTTAAAATGAAAAAAAAAATGTTCAGTGTTTTTTTATTATAAAATATAGTTATCACAAAAATAACCTGAAATATTGTAATATTATTTTAGGGCCATATCGCCCACCCCTAGGGTGTACTCACTTTTGTGAGATACTGTATAAGTAATCAATAACTAGCCATCTGATTACTTTGTAATATCCTTTGTGGTGTTTTTTTGAAAAACTGAAACTTTTAGGTGCCCCCTGCTTTTTATATAGTTTATTTATGTTTGGTTTTACCTGTACCCCAGTGTGATGGAGGGTAAGAGACAAGATTCACCTGAACCCAGCTGTGTCTCCATGAAGAGCGACTGGTCAATGGGAATACCTATTAAATTTAAAGGTGAAGGAAGTTCTACTGATCTGAGGTCAGTATAATCTCATTATGTGTTAGTGCCATATACAACTGCACCACCTAAATGCCCAGATCAAAAAAACTTTTAGAATGAGATATTTTTCTAAACTTCATTTAGTTCTGATTAGTTTTCACAGAGTTAAAATGACTGACATTATGAAGATCTAAAACTTTTAATAATTATTTGTTTAGTGAAGAGTAACTGGTTACTGGACCAAACCACTTTAGGGACTCATCTACTGATCTGAGGTAGTAATTCTGGGAATTGAAGGACAATCTAAACTGTGTAGGACTGCTAAGACCTCTTTGGTTAAGTCCAAGACTAGATTAAGTAGCTGAGATTAAGTCCACAAATTCAGGAAAAAGTCTAAATAAGAGCATGATATTAATGTTTATATCTACTGTATATTAAAATTGTAATAAATAAATATTAATTAATGTTTTAAAGAATGTTAAATCATATTAGTCGTGGTTGTGTTATTAGCATACTGGTGTTAAAAAAGCATTATAAAGGATCGCTAAGTTTGCAGACATTTATAACTGAGGCATTCCTTTTTTAATAGAAGTGACTTTATATAAACTAACCTAGCAGCTAGTTAAGCTAACTGTTTGTTACTTAGTCATGTTCTTGGTGGTGAGCCTTTCTGCTCTTTGTGCTTTTTTTGACACAGTGATACTACTAACTGTTAAACTGCTAATTGTTTATTACATTTTACCCCTGAATTAGCATCTGTGTTAAATAAAACTTTTATGGGATGAAGTTGTCATGGTTACTCTGTAATGAGTGGTGTGTACTAAAAATACAAATACCAAAACATCAAAATCTCTTCATCAAAACCAAAAAAGTTTTGTTTTTTAAAAATATTAAACATTTAGATTTCATGTTTTTTTTTGTTTAAATCTGCCATAAAGTTTCTAGTTTTAAGAAGGTTGGAAGAATCACATTTTAGATCTTAACATTAATTAGTTATTTAATGTTTGGTTTTTTAATGGAACCTCCACTTACATTTAAAGATGGAGGATGTTCTACTGATCTGGGGTCAGTATAATCTCATGTTCTAGTCTTTTTACTTTCAGTTCCTCAGGATTAAATGCATTAAACTCACTGAACTGGTCAATTTATAAATTAGCTAGGAAATGTTTCAATAACTGGATGTTGGAACATGCTAGTGTTCAGTACTGCTCTGTACATTGGTGATGTATAATAAAGACTGAAAAGCTGCACAACTGATTATTTGTCTTTTTATTTACAGACCACAAAAGAAGAAATTAAATGTTACTTACAGAGATCAGCTGGAATCCATATTTAAGGTTTGTATGTACATTTACATTTACATTTACATTTACATTACATTACATTTACATTTACATTACATTTACATTTACATTTACATTTACATTTACATTACATTTACATTTACATTTACATTTACATTTTCAGCATTTAGCAGACGCTCTTATCCAGAGCGACTTACAGAAGTGCTTCCATAGTGAACATTTCATTCCTTAAGTTTAGATAGACAACAGTCGAAGAACACAACTCTGCTAAAACCTGTTAGAACCAAAGTGCCTTTTTTTTTTTTTTTTTTTTTTTTTTTTTTTTTAAATGGAAAAGATTGGAATAAAGTGTTAGTAAATAAGTACAAGTCAGCCTAAGTGTTTAGTAAAAAGGTGTGTTTTTAATCGTTTTTTAAAGACAGCAAGAGACTCAGCTGTTCGGACAGACAGAGGAAGTTCGTTCCACCATTTGGGCGCTAGAACAGAGAACAGCCTTGATGCTCGTCTTCCTTTAGTCCTGGATGGGGGCTCAAGTCGAGCTAGACTAGAGGCTCGGAGGATGCGCAGTACAGAGCGGGGTTTGATTAGACCCCGAAGGTAGCTTGGGGCTGGTCCATTTTTGGCTTTGTAGGCGAGCGTCAGTGTTTTAAACTGAATGCGTGCAGCTACAGGAAGCCAGTGAAGAGAACGCAGCAGTGGGGTGATGTGGCAGTGTTTAGGTTGGTTAAAGACCAGACGGGCAGCTGCATTTTGAATGAGCTGTAAGGGTTTAATAGTGGCCATGGGAGCTCCTGCCAGGAGGGAGTTGCAGTAGGATGCATGTATGAGTGATAATGATGCTAATCTAGTTTGTCGTTGGTTAAATAAAAACTGTAATGATCGTATGTAGTGCTGGACAATAATTCGATATCGATATATATCGTGATAGAAAATGTTTCAATAAGGGTGATATGATTTTTAAACAAATTCGATCCATACACATACGTGCGTGATGACGTACGCCACAGGCACGACGCCAGTGCTCAGCGTCACTGCTCTGATTACACTCCGCTTGAGTGTAATTGAGTAGTTTTTTACTTGTAATTTTTAAAGTAAATTTTACAGCCTGTAATTTTACTTTTACTTAAGTATGTTTTGTATTAAGAATTGTAATTCGCTACATTTTAAATAACATCCGTTACTGAGTACATAAAAAACGCTAAAGAAATCGAGTCTGGGAAACTGCGGCAGTGAATTCTGCGACGAGGAGTCGAATATTTTGTCTCGGTTCCTTTTAAAAAATCGTATATATACATAGCGACTCCTAGAAGCGTGAGTCGGTTCCTTTATTTCAGTTTAAAGGGCCGTTCAATAGAATCGAATCATTCTACGACACATCACTGGTGGTTATACAGTTTGAAAAGGTTTTATGGGACTAAAATGACACATTACACATCCCTAAATGTTTTAAATGTTGTTTTTCTATTATATTTTAATTAAAAACAACTATTGTGAGATATATCCACTTGTCCTGTTTGCATTAGACAAAAGAGACTAAGTAAAGTTTACTCTGAGTACATTTTAAATGAGTTACTTTTCACTTGAGTAGATTTTTAGACTAGTAACTTTACTCGTACTTAAGTAAAAATACATTAAAGTAATAGTACTTTTACTTGAGTACAATATTTTAGTACTCTTTTAATGACATATGTTAATATATTATATTATATATATATTGTCAAAGCTTATGTTTATTTGAGAATGATGTCGTGTTTTTGTCTGTATACAAATGCTGAAATCCAGTAAATGTGAAAGCTAATTTATTGTTATATCGTGATATAAATTTGAGCCATATCGTCCAGCCCTAATCGTATGTTGATTTTGGATTCTGGACCCTCTTAGATGTTCTTCTGTATGTGACATTTTTATTTTGCCATATGGGGTTAATGGGACTTATTAGTTACCAAACACCCAGGCTTCCACATTTTAATGTTTGAACCTGGTTCAGAAAGAGTTGAAATCCCAGTTTAAAAGTTAAGCACATTTTAATGAACAATTAATATTATTCATTTACTGAACTTAACATGCAGATAAAAATAAAACAATGTGGTGCACACAAGTTATTATACTAAATGTATCACAACAACTAGTTTCAGTATAATGTTAGAACTACATCACACATTATAGATAGATAGATAGATAGATAGATAGATAGATAGATAGATAGATAGATAGATAGATAGATAGATAGATAGATAGATAGATACAGTGGGGGAAATAAGTATTTGATCCCCTGCTGATTTTGTAAATTTACCCCCTTACAAAGACTTGAACAGTCTATAATTTTTATGGAAGGTTTATTTTAACAGAGAGAGAGAGACAGAATATCAACAAAAAATCCAGAAAAAAAACATTAAATAAAAGTTATGAATTAATTTGTATTTAATTAAGTAAGTATTTGATCCCCTACCAACCAGCAAGAATTCTGACCCCCACAGAATTCTTGCCCATGAGGCACACAAATTAGTCCTGTCCCTGTATAAAAGACTCCTGTCACAGAATCAGTTTCTTCCATTCAAATCTCTCCACCACCATGGGCAAGACCAAAGAGCTATCAAAGGACGTCAGGGACAAGATTGTAGACCTGCACAAGGCTGGAATGGGCTACAAGACCATCAGCAAGAAGCTTGGTGAGAAAGAGACCACTGTTGGTGCGATAATTCGAAAATGGAAGAAATACAAGATCACAGTCAATCGCCCTCACTCTGGAGCTCCATGCAAGATCTCACCTGGTGGGGTAAGAATGATTCTGAGAAGGTGAGGTCAGTCCAGAATTACACGGTAGGAGCTTGTCAATGATCTCAAGGGAGCTGGGAGCACAGTCATCAAGAAAACCATTAGTAACACACTTCGCCGTAATGGATTGAGATCCTGCAGTGCCTGCAAAGTCCCTCTGCTCAAGAAGGCTCATGTACAGGCTCGTCTGAAGTTTGCCAATGAACACCTGAATGATTCAGAGAAAGCTTGGGAGAATGTGATATGGTCAGATGAGACCAAAATTTAGCTCTTTGGCATCAACTCCACTCGCCATGTTTGGAGGCAGAGAAATGCTGGATATGAACCCAAGAACACCATCCCCACTGTCAAACATGGAGGTGGAAACATTCTGCTTTGGGGCTGTTTCTCTGCTAAGGGTACAGGATGTCTTCATCGCATTGAGGGGCTGATGAATGGGGCCATGTACCGTAGAATCTTGAATGAGAACCTCCTGGCCTCAGCCAGAACACTGAAGATGGGTCGTGGATGGGTCTTCCAGCATGACAATGACCCAAAACATACAGCCAAGATAACAAAGGACTGGCTTAAGAAGAAGCACATTAAGATCCTAGAGTGGCCTAGCCAGTCTCCAGACCTTAATCCCCTTGAAAATCTGTGGAGGGAGCTCAAACTTCCAGTTTCCAAACGACAGCCTCGAAACCTTCAGGATTTGGAGAGATTGTGTAAAGAGTAGTGGGCCAAAATCCCCCCTGAGATGTGCACAAACCTGGTGACCAACTACAAGAACCGTCTGACCTCTGTGCTTGCCAACAAGGGTTTCTCCACCACGTACTAAGTCACGTTTTGCTAGGGGATCAAATACTTATTTCACCTAATCAAATACAAATTAATTTATAACCTTTATTTAATGTTTTTTTTTCTGGATTTTTTGTTGATATTCTGTCTCTCTCTGTTAAAATAAACCTTCCATAAAAATTATAGACTGTTCAAGTGTTTGTAAGGGGGTAAACGTACAAAATCAGCAGGGGATCAAATAATTATTAATTAATTATTTTCCCCACGGTAGGTAGGTAGGTAGGTAGGTAGGTAGGTAGGTAGGTCAATGTGATAGTACAATGTGCATGTATACAATATACAAAATACAAGAAAAAGCAAGAATGTGTGCAGTAAATATATCACTAATTGTGATGATCTGTTCTTCTAAATTCCTCAACAGGAACTGGAGGTTAAAGTCATCAACATGTTAAAGAATGAGCTAAACAAGTTCAAAAAGCTACTGAATGAAGATTACCCAGCATGCTCTGAGCAGGAGGTGAATGACGAGAAAGATCAAAGTAGTTTCAGAGAGGGGGCGCTAAAGATCACACTGAATGTTCTCAAGATCATGAACAAGACAGACCTCGCTAACACCCTGCAGAGGAGTAAGAGACCTAAATACTTAGAAATTATATAATTAATAAATAATTTAAAAAATCTTTCATATTTATCTTTCCAGAATCAACTAGGTTTTTGATTAGTCATTGAATTCTATCCTATTATGTAACATTTTACGAGCACCAAGTACTTGACATTAGGGCTGCACGGTATTTCATTTCAGCATCGACATCGCGATGTGTGCATGCGCGATAATCACATCGCAGGACGTGCGATGTTACTTAATGCAAATTAAATCAAATACGTCATGCTACAACTTTTTTGCTGCTTGACACAATTCACACCGTTCTCATTTTCCATGTAATATCTACCAGTGTGTTCAAAAACCTAGTGAGCTGCCTTGCTGTACTACTATTAAGTCAATGACTTAGGTTATTGGAACGCGGCTACTTAGCGATTTCATCGGGTTTCGCGTTTAGCATTTAGCATCTTTCCATTAAAACCAATGGAATGAGGTGGGATGGCGCTAACATGCAGAGGCGATTTAACCTGCCTGTGGGCTCAGGGGCTACGGCTGGTTGTGGCCCCCCTACATATATAAATATATATCCCTTGCTGTGCACTTACTGTGTATTGTGATTATATGTATTTTGATATTTCACTGTCTTTTAGTTATTTTTATATTTTACTTAACGAAAATATTGTCGTGTTTTTACTTTCGCTATCGCGGCACTAGCATTAGCCACTTGCTACCGCAGAGGGTCGGCTCACCTAGACGCTGTCCCGTGGGGATGCTACAGGTCTTTTACTGCGCGGTGGTGGAGGTGTGAAAATAAAAGCACATGACAGGGTCGAGTCACTTTAACTGTTTATTCAGGACTTCAGTGAGTGTTACAGCACTTTAGACCGCCTAGTTCCAGAACCCGAACTTCCATGCTGGGACCATACAGCGAGTCTCACATACAAAACTAACTGCAGAACGTATAAACCCGGTGCTGCATTCTGATTGGCTGAGCTGAATGTCACTCACATACTTGTTCATTACAGTACTGCTACAGCTCGTTATAGTTTATCTGGCCAATCAACAGTCAGAAATATGAATAACGTGTAAATGATTTACACAATCACTGGTTTGTAAGCTTCCCTATTCTTATTAACCAAAATAACTAACAAAATAAAAAAAATAAATAAATAAAGCAGCCAATCCGGGGCCCTCAATTATTTGGGGCCCCTGGGCTGAAGCCCAAAGGTCTTTTGTTTTTTTTAAATAATGTTTACTACTTGAAGAGGTTTTAATTGTGAAATAAAATTTTAAATTACCAATTTTGTCAATCCTGTTAATTCCCTCATGTGATATTGAAGCTTTCTTAGTTTAATGCTCAGTTTTAACCGAGTACAAAGATGTAGCTTGTCATAATCTCTTGTATCCCTTGTAGGCACCACCCTTTTTCACAGATGAGCCCCTTAATTAGAGTAAGATACATGCATTATTAATATTATTAATAATGTTGTGAAAATTCCTGCATTTTTTTTAATATCGCAATATTATCGCAGGAAAAGAAAATATCGTAATGTCAGTTTTTTTCCAATATCGTGCAGCCCTACTTGACATTAGATAAAAATTTGAACTGTGATATTGGTCACTACTAGGGCTGTTGCGGTGAAATAATTTCCCCTTGCGATATTCAACCTGTCTCAATATCGCGGTATGCGGTAATATCGCCATTTTTTTTTGTTTTTGAAAATTACTTAATTAATCTGCATTTTAGAGCTATATAAACAAGCTTTATTGTTAGGCTATGATTCGGTATATTATTGCTTTATAATGACAAAGATGAGACAGCTTTAAGACCAATGAAATGCGTGTTTAATGTTAAATACAGAACAGTGCAGGGATGCGCGTCTTTTCTCTATTAAAAAAAGGTTTAAATTTAGCTCCTAGGCTAGATATACAGTGTGAAACGAAAAAAAAAAGTGTTTAGGCTAAATATTGTAAATACACATCTAATCAAAATATGGTAAAAAAGAAATATAATAAAGTCTGTAAGAGTTTAAACCTGCGTTATTATGCGCGCTAGAAGAACCAACACGTTCATCTGATGTGGTTTAGAGAGAATCTGAGTGGGGTAGCGATGTTCCCCTCGGTACTAAAACTCTCTCTGATGGGGCTCGTTACACTAATACACGTGTACTGTACCTGCATGCGACTTTACAATGCGACAAACTATCTATTTAGTAGGTATAATTAACATAACAATATATACTACATTTCAAGTTATTATTCGTTTCAATACATTTTTATTCAACGAAAAAATACATTTAAATCATTCCAGCAAGACCAGAAAGTGAATATTTGCAGGCTGCAATGCCATATTAACCGTCATTAAGTGTTTTAGTTCACCAAGGCTGTTTGAATATAGTCTAAATTACAAGTATTTATTGAGTGTGAACTCAATTTGATCATTAATAAACTTGCCTATAATTCCTGTTGCGATTGTTTACATTTTAAAACACAAAGCCTGACACTCAGCAGCAACGCATGAGAACAGGTTGCGGGAAAATGACGCTCCTAGCTCATTTTCATTATGAATTCATTTAACATTTATTACGCCCGAATGTAAGCGTAAAACAAGATGGACCCTGCAACAATATAAACAAAAAAAAATAGAAGAAAGAAAGAAAAAACGTAAACACCGCGGTGTTGCGGTTGCTTGGCATGCCCTGCGGTTGGCTGGTCTATACCGCGATATTTCAAAATTGCGGTTAGCGCGACAGCCCTAGTCACTACATCTACAAATACGCAAATTATAATAATTGAGGTTTAAACTATTTATTAAAATATTAAATTATATACAGTGTGTTTAAATTATGCAGTAAAATACTGATTCATAATTTTCTGTTTATTAGAACTGGTCTCTGTATATCAGAAAAAACTCAAATCAAACCTGAGAGAGAAATTTAAAAGAATCAGTGAAGGAATCTCCCAGCATGGAAGCTCAGCACTTCTGAATAAGATCTACACAGAGCTCTACATCACAGAGGGGTGGAGTGGAGATGTCAATAATGAACATGAGGTCAGACAGATTGAAGCAGCATCCAGAAGACCAGCAGCAAAGGAAATTCCCATCAAATGTAACAACCTCTTTACAAACTCGTCCATCAGAACTGTGCTGACTAAAGGAATCGCTGGAATTGGAAAAACAGTCTCAGTGCAGAAGTTCATTCTGGACTGGGCTGAAGGAAAAGCAAATCAGGACGTCATCTTTATATTTCCTCTTCCTTTTAGAGAGCTGAACTTGATGAAGCAGGAAAATCTCAGTCTGATGGAACTTCTTCATCAGTTTTTCCCAGAAGTGAAAGACCTGCTATCATTAGACTGTGATGCTTATAAAGTTTTGTTCATCTTTGATGGTCTGGATGAGTGTCGACCTCCTCTAGATTTTCAAAATAATGAGCGATTGTGTAACATAACGGAGTCAGTAAAAATGGATGTGCTGTTGACAAACCTCATCAAGGGGAACTTGCTTCCCTCTGCTCACCTCTGGATCACCACTCGACCAGGAGCAGCCAATCAGATCCCTCCTGAGTGTGTAGACCAGGTAACAGAGGTACGAGGGTTCAGTGACCCTCAGAAAGAGGAGTACTTCAGGAAGAGGATCAGTGATGAGAACCTGGCTAGTAAAATCATCACTCACATGAAGTCATCAAGAAGCCTCTATATCATGTGTCACATTCCAGTCTTCTGCTGGATCTCAGCCTCTGTTCTAGAGAGAATTCTAGATGAAGCCGAGGGGAAAAAGATCCCCAAAACTCTTACTCTGACTGAAATGTTTACTTACTTCCTGATTTTTCAGATCAAACACAAAGAACAAAAGTACCATGGGAAATCTGACCCTGATCCACACCAGACCAGAGAGACAATACTGGCACTGGGAAAACTGGCCTCCCAACAGCTGGAGAAAGGAAACCTGATCTTCTATGAGGAAGACCTGACAGAAAGTGGCATTGATGTCAAAAACACATTAGTCTACTCAGGAGTCTGTACCCAAATCTTCAAAAAAGAGGCTGGACTGCACCTGGGTCAGGTCTTCAGCTTTGTGCACCTGAGTGTTCAGGAGTTTCTGGCTGCTTTATATGAATTTCTCACCTTCATCAATAAAAACAGAAAAAACACTGGATTCTTTAACATCTTTAGAAACTATACAAACATGTCTGACTTTCTGAACAGTGCAGTGGACAAGGCCTTACAGAGTAAGAATGGACACCTGGATCTTTTCCTCCGCTTCCTCCTGGGTCTTTCACTGGAGTCCAATCAGACTGTCTTACAAGGCCTACTGCTACAAACAGGAAGTAGCTCTTACAACAAAGAAGAAACAGTTAGTTACATCAAGAAGAAGATCAGTGAGAATCCCTCTCCAGATAAATCCATCAATCTGTTCCACTGTCTGAATGAACTGAACGATGATTCTCTAGTGCAGGAAGTTCAAAAATACCTGAACAGAGAAGGTTCTCTTCATGACGATAGACGCCCTCTGTCTCCTGCTGTGTGGTCGACTCTGGTGTTTGTGTTGCTGAACTCAGATCAGGAGCTGGATGAGTTTAATTTGAGGAAATATTACCCATCACATGAAGGTCTTCTGAAGCTGCTGCCAGTGGTGAAAGAATCAAGAAAAGCTGAGTGAGTCATTCATTGACATTTGATTCATAAGTTCATCAATTAAATACTAATAATTAGATTCACAAAACTGAGAAGTTGCTAAACTAGTGTTGCAGTCTGATCCCAAAATGTGTCTGAAATTAACTTTAATTTAGTTAATTTAATAAAATAAAATAATTATGCTGTCTTTTTTTACACCACCTACTAACTTGCACTCTGCTAATTATACTGAGTAGGGTTGTAACGATACACTCTACCCACGATTCAATGTGATTCACGATACTGGGTTCACGATGCAATTTTTTTCCTGATTTAAAAAATTTAAGACAAATTATGACAAACTTTCTTTTTATTATGTCTTTTAAAAAAAATAAATGAAGTTCAGTATTAAAGAGAGAAATACATTCATAATAAACAATCTTTTTAAATATGTAGTATAGTTTGAAAATTAGTACAGTAGAGCAGTCTTGCTATTGGTTCTCAGTTCTCAGTTTAAACTCCTCCAGTCTGAAACATCTGGACCTGGGTAACAATGAACTGAAGGATTCAAGAGTGAAGCTGCTCTCTGCTGGACTGGAGAATCCACACTGTAAACTGGAGATACTGGAGTAAGATTTTCACTTTTAGATAGATACTTTATTAATCCCGAAGGATAAATTTAAAAAAGTATAAAATTATTTACAAAGTTTTATACACATTCATTCATTTACACTAATCACTTCATCCTGGGAAACAATCAGCGTAAACAATTAAACCATCTCAGGGTGACACACACGTTCCGAATCATCAACTCAGTTGCTTTCACTTTCATCTGCACTGCAGTCTGGGTAATATTATCAGATCTCCTTCTTGGACTCTACCTACTGCTGCAGGGTGACGTCTTTCATTTCTCTGATTGATCTGATTATTTCTCTCCAGGTTGAGGGGTTGTAATCTAACAGAGGAAAGTTGTGAAGTTCTGTCCTCAGTTCTCAGTTTAAACTCCTCCAGTCTGAAACATCTGAACCTGGGTAACAATAAACTGAAGGATTCAGGAGTGAAGCTGCTCTCTGCTGGACTGGAGAATCCACACTGTAAACTGGAGATACTGAGGTAAGATCTTCACTTTCACACTGTAGATACAGAAGATCTGTTTTACTCTGAAGCAAACCAGGCTGTGTGTCTTCTTTCATGTGCACACACACTCACACACACTTTTACAACGATGCTGCTCCTGTCAGATGTGATGGGTCTGGAGTAATTGCAACGACAAGAAATCACTACAGACTTTATTGAAGACTAGAGCGGATAACAACTCTATTATTATTTAATTGTTTATTTATCTATTTATTACCAGTTATGACTTTTAGATCATTTAATTCTGTGTTTGTATGATTTGTGTAAATCATGTATTTATTTAAAGTATCCTCCAGGCCACCCAAGAAGGATGGGCCCTGCTGAGTCTGGTTCCTCTCAAGGTTTCTTCCTGTAATTTTCAGGGAGTTTTTCCTTGCCACAGTCGCCCTCGGCTTGCTCAACAGGGGTTTTTGTATCTGTTGGTCCTGGATTTTGTAAAGTTGCTTTGAGACAATGTCTATTGTAAAAAGCGCTATATAAATAAAGTTGACTTGACTTTTAGATACAATAACTCACACCAGGAGCCACTTAGAGTAGCTAATTTGCCCTCGAAAGTTTTTATGTTCAGAAAAAAAAAACATAAAATGCAGGGAACTATTGGGAGAACATACAAAACTCTTCACAGACAATAACCAGATAATTGAACCTAGGAGCTCAGGAACTGTTGCATTGCAGTACTCGCTCTACCAGCTGCTCCACCCACCATCCTGATATATTAGGAGTTTAACACCACTAGATCTACTGAAGATCCCACATTTGAACTGTGAAAGTGCATTTAAAATGTGGAATCCATTTTAAGTCTGAAATCACATTTTACACTCACTTTGGAACAATTCCAGATTCAGCATCATCAGTTGAACAGCTTTCACTTTCATTTGCAATGCATTCTGGGTAATATTATCAGATCTAATACTTTCTCTGATTGATCTGATTATTTCTCTCCAGGTTGGCTGGTTGTGATCTAACAGAGGAAAGTTGTGAAGTTCTGTCCTCAGTTCTCAGTTTAAACTCCTCCAGTCTGAAACATCTGGACCTGAGTAACAACAAACTGCAGGATTCAGGAGTGAAGCTGCTCTCTGCTGGACTGGAGAATCCACACTGTAAACTGGAGATACTGGTGTAAGATCTTCACTTTCACACTGTAGATACAGAAGATCTATTTCACTCTAAAACATCATTTTAATAAAAGCAGAACCTTGGTAGATGGTTTGTTTGGGACTCTTTGGAGTCTTCATACATCATCACATCCTATCATGATTGTTTCTTTACTGCATCTCACTAACTTACCTGAGATTAGATCCTAAACTAGCAGCACCTGAGTTTCTGGTGTTGAACCTGCTGTAGGAATTTATCATGGATGAAGAAAAATGTGATTCAGTCATAACTGCTATTTTTATCTTCTCAGTGTTCTTCTATACAGGAATAAAATGAATTTTGTGTATTAGCTTTTTAGTTAGCAACATTCACAGAGGTAACAGCAACATTTTAGTAACAAGCCAGTAACGACCAGTAAATCAGTTTTAACCAGAAATCATCAGTTGTGCTTCAGTTAGATCTGAATAGCTGGGGGTTTGATGTTCTAAAATCAAATCAGGTTTTGAATGATTACAAAGTTTTATACATCAGGACTCATTCAGTTAACCACTTCATCCTGGTCAGGGGCGTGGTGGGAAACAATTCAGGTATAGTGGTAACACACCCTGGAGTGATGCTGTTTTCATGTGCACATCAGGCAGTAGGTTTCTGAGAGGTGAAACTCGTTCACCTGATTTACTGTTAGAATTAACATACAAATTCTACATTATTATTTGTTGGATTGTTCGGCCATGTTGGAAAAAGTGTTTACATCACAACTCTGACAGTTCATGTTACATCATCATAAATTTCACTTTGTCCAACGTTAGCTTCTGATAACACATGTGGTGTCTCCTGGTGGAAAATGATCTTTTCCTATAAGAGCCACACCACTTAAAACCAGGAAGTGTGTCTTCTTTTATGTACACACACACACACACACACACACACACACACACTTTTAGATACAATAACTCACACCAGGAGCCACTTAGAGTAGCTAATTTGCCCTCGAATGTTTTTATGTTCAGAAAAAAAAAAACATAAAATGCAGGGAACTATTGGGAGAACATACAAAACTCTTCACAGACAATAACCAGATAATTGAACCTAGGAGCTCAGGAACTGTTGCATTGCAGTACTCGCTCTACCAGCTGCTCCACCCACCATCCTGATATATTAGGAGTTTAACACCACTAGATCTACTGAAGATCCCACATTTGAACTGTGAAAGTGCATTTAAAATGTGGAATCCATTTTAAGTCTGAAATCACATTTTACACTCACTTTGGAACAATTCCAGATTCAGCATCATCAGTTGAACAGCTTTCACTTTCATTTGCAATGCATTCTGGGTAATATTATCAGATCTAATACTTTCTCTGATTGATCTGATTATTTCTCTCCAGGTTGGCTGGTTGTGATCTAACAGAGGAAAGTTGTGAAGTTCTGTCCTCAGTTCTCAGTTTAAACTCCTCCAGTCTGAAACATCTGGACCTGAGTAACAACAAACTGCAGGATTCAGGAGTGAAGCTGCTCTCTGCTGGACTGGAGAATCCACACTGTAAACTGGAGATACTGGTGTAAGATCTTCACTTTCACACTGTAGATACAGAAGATCTATTTCACTCTAAAACATCATTTTAATAAAAGCAGAACCTTGGTAGATGGTTTGTTTGGGACTCTTTGGAGTCTTCATACATCATCACATCCTATCATGATTGTTTCTTTACTGCATCTCACTAACTTACCTGAGATTAGATCCTAAACTAGCAGCACCTGAGTTTCTGGTGTTGAACCTGCTGTAGGAATTTATCATGGATGAAGAAAAATGTGATTCAGTCATAACTGCTATTTTTATCTTCTCAGTGTTCCTCTATACAGGAATAAAATGAATTTTGTGTATTAGCTTTTTAGTTAGCAACATTCACAGAGGTAACAGCAACATTTTAGTAACAAGCCAGTAACGACCAGTAAATCAGTTTTAACCAGAAATCATCAGTTGTGCTTCAGTTAGATCTGAATAGCTGGGGGTTTGATGTTCTAAAATCAAATCAGGTTTTGAATGATTACAAAGTTTTATACATCAGGACTCATTCAGTTAACCACTTCATCCTGGTCAGGGGCGTGGTGGGAAACAATTCAGGTATAGTGGTAACACACCCTGGAGTGATGCTGTTTTCATGTGCACATCAGGCAGTAGGTTTCTGAGAGGTGAAACTCGTTCACCTGATTTACTGTTAGAATTAACATACAAATTCTACATTATTATTTGTTGGATTGTTCGGCCATGTTGGAAAAAGTGTTTACATCACAACTCTGACAGTTCATGTTACATCATCATAAATTTCACTTTGTCCAACGTTAGCTTCTGATAACACATGTGGTGTCTCCTGGTGGAAAATGATCTTTTCCTATAAGAGCCACACCACTTAAAACCAGGAAGTGTGTCTTCTTTTATGTACACACACACACACACACACACACACACACACACTTTTAGATACAATAACTCACACCAGGAGCCACTTAGAGTAGCTAATTTGCCCTCGAATGTTTTTATGTTCAGAAAAAAAAAAACATAAAATGCAGGGAACTATTGGGAGAACATACAAAACTCTTCACAGACAATAACCAGATAATTGAACCTAGTAGCTCAGGAACTGTGTTGCATTGCAGTACTCACTCTACCAGCTGCTCCACCCACCATCCTGATATATTAGGAGTTTGAACACCACTATGAAAATATCTGATAATGATTCAGACTCTTGTGTGATTATGAAGCATCATTAATTAAACTAGAACTGAAATCCCAGGTTTCATTGGTTGGTGTTTGGGAGGGTTTTGGTTTTGAATGTGTAGATGTTGTAGTGTGATTGTTGCTAAATTATCTACCAGCTAACAAGCTGTTGGAATGATTACTGATTTAGCATCATCAATTCAACTGCTTTCACCTTCATCTGCACTGCAGTCTGGGTAATATTATCAGATCTGCTACTTGGATTCTATCTACTAGTGCAGGGTGATGTCTTTCATTTCTCTGATTGATCTGATTATTTCTCTCCAGGTTGAATGGTTGTAATCTAACAGAGGAAAGTTGTGAAGTTCTGTCCTCAGTTCTCAGTTTAAACTCCTCCAGTCTGAAACATCTGGACCTGGGTAACAATAAACTGAAGGATTCAGGAGTGAAGCTGCTCTCTGCTGGACTGAAGAATCCACACTGTAAACTGGAGATACTGAAGTAAGATCTTCACTTTTACACTGTAGATACAGAAGATCTGTTTCACTCTGAAGCAAACCAGGCTGTGTGTCTCCTTTTATGTACACACACACACACACACACACACACACACACACACACTTTTAGATACAATAACTCACACCAGGAGCCACTTAGAGTAACTAATTTGCCCTCGAATGTTTTTATGTTCAGAAAAAAAAAACATAAAATGCAGGGAACTATTGGGAGAACATACAAGACTCTTCACAGACAATAACCAGATAATTGATCCTAGGAGCTCAGGAACTGTGTTGCATTGCAGTACTCACTCTACCAGCTGCTCCACCCACCATCCTGATATATTAGGTGTTTGAACACCACTATGAAAATATCTGATAATGATTCAGACTCCTGTGTGATTATGAAGCACCATTAATTAAACTAGAACTGAAATCCCAGGTTTCATTGGTTGGTGTTTGGGAGGATTTTGGTTTTAAGTGTGTAGATGTTGTAGTGTGATTGTTGCTAAATTATCTACCAGCTAACAAGCTGTTGGAATGATTACTGATTCAGCATCATCAATTCAACTGCTTTCACCTTCATCTGCACTGCAGTCTGGGTAATATTATCAGATCTGCTACTTGGATTCTATCTACTAGTAATAATAATAATAATAATAATACATTTTATTTATATAGCGCTTTTCAAGATACTCAAAGACGCTTTACATAAGACAAATAATCAAAACAAATACGTACATACACCATACAAATCATAGTACAAAATCAAAATAGTACATCAACATCAAGAATAATTAAGATAAAAACAAAGAGAGCAGCATAAGACAGTTCATTAAAAATTAGCTAAATTATGAGAGAGAACAACAAATATAGAACAATTTCTTAAAATTAGACAGAAGCAGGACAGATTTACATGCAATCAGGAAACTGAAAACTTTACAAGTTTTAGGATCTAGGACTTCACATTTCTGTCGTGATCTAAGTATAAAAACTATTAAAAAGAATAGCAAAAATAAAAGCATTTATTTTGTGTTGTTACAAGTTAAATGCCACTCTGAATAGATGAGTTTTGAGAAGTGACTTGAATTTGGACAGGTCAAGACAATCTCGTAGGTGTTTGGGGAGAGCATTCCATAAAGATGGAGCAGCTATGGAAAAGGCCCTGTCACCCCAGGTCCGGTGCTTGGTCCTAGAGGGTATGGACAGTAGGTTAGCCTCAGAAGAGCGAAGGCTACGGGAGGGAATGTGCTGATGCAGCAGGTCGGTGAGGTAGGATGGGGCCTGATTATGGAGAGCTTTGTGAGTGAATAGAAGAATTTTGAATTGAATGCGTTGAGCAACGGGAAGCCAATGAAGTTTTTGTAGAACAGGTGTAATATGATCACGGGAGCGAGTATGAGTAAGGAGGCGAGCAGCTGAATTCTGGATATACTGAAGTTTTTTTAGGATTTTGTTAGATGTACCATAAAGGATGCTATTGCAATAATCAATTCTGGATGTAATAAAAGCATGAATCAAGGTTTCGGCGGCAGAAAAGGAGAGTGATGGACGTAGACGTGCTATGTTTTTTAGATGAAAGAAAGCAGTTTTGGTGATGTGATTTACATGGCGGTCAAAAGAGAGGTTGCTATCAAAAATTACACCAAGATTTCGGATGTTAGAAGACGGAGACAAAGTGTCATTATCAATGGTAATTTGAAAATTTTTTGTGGTTTTTGCCAGGGTTGTAGGACCTACGATGATCATATCTGATTTTTCACAGTTTAATTTGAGGAAATTAGCTTTCATCCACAATTTCATTTCAGTGATGCAATTTGTCAGAGTGGAGTGAAGTTCAGTATTAATGGATTTGGAGGAGATGTAAAGCTGAATATCATCAGCATAGCAGTGGAAATGTAAACCATGCCGACGTATGATGTCACCAAGGGGGAGCATATAAAGAATAAACAAAAGGGGACCTAACACTGAGCCTTGGGGAACGCCTTGGGACAGTGGAGCAATGGCAGAACTACAATTGTTGATATTAACAAACTGTTGTCTGTTTATGAGATATGACCTTAACCACAAAAGGGCAGTACCAGTGATGTTGACAGAGGATTCAAGGCGGGACAGAAGAATGGAGTGATTAATGGTGTCAAAAGCTGCAGTAAGATCAAGGAGGACGAGAATATTAATTTGTCCAGAGTCTGAGGAAAGAAGAAGGTCATTTGTGACTTTGAGGAGGGCTGACTCAGTGCTGTGCCGGGGGCGGAAACCAGACTGAAATGATTCAAATAGATTATTGGAATTTAGGTGATCTTTGAGCTGTGAGGCAACAACACGTTCCAGTATTTTCGACAGAAATGGAAGATTGGAAATGGGCCGAAAGTTACTCATAATGTTAGAGTCAAGTCCAGGTTTTTTAAGTATGGGAGTAACAGCAGCCAATTTGAGTGATTGAGGGACTGAGCCAGAACTAAGAGAGGAATTGATTATCTCTGTGATAAGTGATGAGATAACTGGAAAACAACCCTTAACAAGTTTTGATGGAGCAGGATCCAAAACACAAGTGGAGCTTCGCATCCCTGTTAAGATCTCAGATAGGTCCAAATGAGACACAGGTGAGAACTGAGACAGAGGCTGGGTAATAAATTGAGATGAGATAGGCGGAGAAACAGAGATGACAGGGGAAACTGTCAGAAAATTGTGGATATTCTCAACTTTTGTTTGAAAAAATGAGAGGTAAGAGTTACACTTGTCAACTGTAAAGGAATTGGTAGTATTGTCAACTGGTTTGAGAAGTTTATTTATTGTGGAAAAGAGAGTCTTAGGATTTGTTGATCCAGCATGTATGAGTTCGGAATAGTAAGTGGATCGGGCTGCCGTAAGAGCGTCTTTGTAATGTTGAAGATAATCAGAATAAATCTGATAATGTACTGTTAGACCGGTTTTCTTATAAAGTCTTTCAAGCTGGCGTTTACGGGATTTCATTTGGTGAAGCTCAATTGTGTACCATGGTGCAGAATGACTAAATGAAACAAATTTGGTTCTCAAAGGAGCCAGCTCATCAAGACATGAGGCGAGTATGTCATTATAGTAATCGACAAGGTCAGATGAATTACTAGACAGTACAGGACAGACAGACATCTTTTTAACAAGAGAATCTGAGAAAGCAGAGGGAGAGATATATTGAAGATTCCTGAAGGATATTTTACGTTTAGCTCTAGTGATGGGCCTAGTGACTAGTGCAGGGTGATGTCTTTCATTTCTCTGATTGATCTGATTATTTCTCTCCAGGTTGGTTGGTTGTAATCTAACAGAGGAAAGTTGTGAAGTTCTGTCCTCAGTTCTCAGTTTAAACTCCTCCAGTCTGAAACATCTGAACCTGAGTAA
The DNA here is from genome assembly GCF_030014385.1 of Trichomycterus rosablanca. Classification (NCBI taxonomy): domain Eukaryota; kingdom Metazoa; phylum Chordata; class Actinopteri; order Siluriformes; family Trichomycteridae; genus Trichomycterus; species Trichomycterus rosablanca. Next base: position 22,092,922 of record NC_086002.1, read on the forward strand.
CAATAAACTGAAGGATTCAGGAGTGAAGCTGCTCTCTGCTGGACTGGAGAATCCACACTGTAAACTGGAGATACTGAAGTAAGATCTTCACTTTTACACTGTAGATACAGAAGATCTGTTTCACTCTGAAGCAAACCAGGCTGTGTGTCTCCTTTTATGTACACACACACACACACACACACACACACACACACACTTTTAGATACAATAACTCACACCAGGAGCCACTTAGAGTAACTAATTTGCCCTCGAATGTTTTTATGTTCAGAAAAAAAAAACATAAAATGCAGGGAACTATTGGGAGAACATACAAAACTCTTCACAGACAATAACCAGATAATTGATCCTAGGAGCTCAGGAACTGTTGCATTGCAGTACTCGCTCTACCAGCTGCTCCACCCACCATCCTGATACAGTGTATCACAAAAGTGAGTACACCCCTCACATTTCTGTAAATATTTCATTATATCTTTTCATGGGACAACACTATAGACATGAAACTTGGATATAAGTTAGAGTAGTCAGTGTACAACTTGTATAGCAGTGTAGATTTACTGTCTTCTGAAAATAACTCAACACACAGCCATTAATGTCTAAATAGCTGGCAACATAAGTGAGTACACCCCACAGTGAACATGTCCAAATTGTGCCCAAATGTGTCGTTGTCCCTCCCTGGTGTCATGTGTCAAGGTCCCAGGTGTACATGGGGAGCAGGGCTGTTAAATCTGGTGTTTTGGGTACAAATCTCTCATAATGGCCACTGGATATTCAACATGGCACCTCATGGCAAAGAACTCTCTGAGGATGTGAGAAATAGAATTGTTGCTCTCCACAAAGATGGCCTAGGCTATAAGAAGATTGCTAACACCCTGAAACTGAGCTACAGCATGGTGGCCAAGGTCATACAGCGGTTTTCCAGGACAGGTTCCACTCGGAACAGGCTTCGCCAGGGTCGACCAAAGAAGTTGAGTCCACGTGTTCGGCGTCATATCCAGAGGTTGGCTTTAAAAAATAGACACATGAGTGCTGCCAGCATTGCTGCAGAGGTTGAAGACGTGGGAGGTCAGCCTGTCAGTGCTCAGACCATACGCCGCACACTGCATCAACTCGGTCTGCATGGTCGTCATCCCAGAAGGAAGCTGACGCACAAGAAAGCCCGCAAACAGTTTGCTGAAGACAAGCAGTCCAAGAACATGGATTACTGGAATGCCCTGTGGTCTGACGAGACCAAGATAAACTTGTTTGGCTCAGATGGTGTCCAGCATGTGTGGCGGCGCCCTGGTGAGAAGTACCAAGACAACTGTATCTTGCCTACAGTCAAGCATGGTGGTGGTAGCATCATGGTCTTGGGCTGCATGAGTGTTGCTGGCACTGGGGAGCTGCAGTTCATTGAGGGAAACATGAATTCAAACATGTACTGTGACATTCTGAAACAGAGCATGATCCCCTCCCTTCGAAAACTGGGCCTCATGGCAGTTTTCCAACAGGATAACGACCCCAAACACAACCTCCAAGATGACAACTGCCTTGCTGAGGAAGCTGAAGGTAAAGGTGATGGACTAAACCCAATTGAGCACCTGTGGCGCATCCTCAAGTGGAAGGTGGAGGAGTTCAAGGTGTCTAACATCCACCAGCTCCGTGATGTCATCATGGAGGAGTGGAAGAGGATTCCAGTAGCAACCTGTGCAGCTCTGGTGAATTCCATGCCCAGGAGGGTTAAGGCAGTGCTGGATAATAATGGTGGTCACACAAAATATTGACACTTTGGGCACAATTTGGACATGTTCACTGTGGGGTGTACTCACTTATGTTGCCAGCCATTTAGACATTAATGGCTGTGTGTTGAGTTATTTTCAGAAGACAGTAAATCTACACTGCTATACAAGTTGTACACTGACTACTCGAAGTTATATCCAAGTTTCATGTTTATAGTGTTGTCCCATGAAAATATATAATGAAATATTTGCAGAAATGTGAGGGGTGTACTCACTTTTGTGATACACTGTATATTAGGAGTTTAACACCACTAGATCTACTGAAGATCCCACATTTGAACTGTGAAAGTGCATTTAAAATGTGGAATCCATTTTAAGTCTGAAATCACATTTTACACTCACTTTGGAACAATTACAGATTCAGCATCATCAGTTGAACTGCTTTCACTTTCATTTGCAATGCATTCTGGGTAATATTATCAGATCTGCTACTTTCTCTGATTGATCTGATTATTTCTCTCCAGGTTGTGGGGTTGTGATCTAACAGAGAAAAGTTGTGAAGTTCTGTCCTCAGTTCTCAGTTTAAACTCCTCCAGTCTGAAACATCTGAACCTGAGTTACAATAAACTGAAGGATTCAGGAGTGAAGCTGCTCTCTGCTGGACTGGAGAATCCACACTGTAAACTGGAGATACTGGAGTAAGATCTTCACTTTTACACTGTAGATACAGAAGATCATTCATACAGAAACTGATATTGATGTGTGTAGGAGTTTGATATTTTACTCATCTTTCTCATACAAGATAAAACACTTTATCATTAATATAATAGAATAGTTTTACATGTTGAAGATTTCTCAGTGATGTTGTCTGGTTGTGGATCTGAATGGAGATGGAGGAGGAGGTGGGAGAAGATGATGTATGATTTTTATTAAATGATTTTATTCTGCAGGTTGAGGAGCTGCAGTATTACAGATGAAGGTTTTACTGCTCTGGCTTCAGCTCTGAAATCAAATCCATCATCACATCTGAGAGAACTGCATCTGAACCTCAATCATCCAGGAGAATCAGGAGTAAAACTGCTCAAAGATCTACAGGAGGATCCACAATGTAACCTAAAGGAACTATAGTGAGTTACTGTTGCTTAAAACACGCACACACACGCACCCATTACACACATGCACAGATTACATACACACATTACACACACATGTACACATGTACACACACATGTACACATTACACACACATGTACACATTACACACATGCACAGATTACATACACATGCACACATTACACACACATGCACACATTACACACACATGCACACATTACATACACATGTACACATTACATACACATGTACACATTACATACACATGCACACATTACACACACATGCACACATTACACACACATGCACACATTACACACACATGCACACATTACATACACATGCACACATTACACACACATGTACACATTACATACACATGCACACATTACACACACATGCACACATTACATACACATGTACACATTACATACACATGTACACATTACATACACATGCACACATTACACACACATGCACACATTACATACACATGCACACATTACACACACATGCACACATTACACACACATGCACACATTACATACACATGTACACATTACATACACATGTACACATTACATACACATGCACACATTACACACACATGCACACATTACACACACATGCACACATTACACACACATGCACACATTACATACACATGCACACATTACATACACATGCACACATTACACACACATGCACACATTACATACACATGTACACATTACATACACATGTACACATTACATACACATGCACACATTACACACACATGCGCACATTACACACACATGCACACATTACACACACATGCACACATTACACACACATGCACACATTACATACACATGCACACATTACACACACATGCACACATTACATACACATGCACACATTACATACACATGCACACACTACACACACATGCACACATTACATACACATGCACACATTACATACACATGCACACATTACATACACATGTACACATTACATACACATGCACACATTACATACACATGCACACATTACACACACATGCACACATTACATACACATGCACACATTACATACACATGTACACATTACATACACATGCACACATTACACACACATGCACACATTACATACACATGTACACATTACATACACATGCACACATTACATACACATGCACACATTACATACACATGTACACATTACATACACATGTACACATTACATACACATGCACACATTACATACACATGCACACATTACATACACATGCACACATTACATACACATGTACACATTACATACACATGTACACATTACATACACATGCACACATTACATACACATGCACACATTACATACACATGCACACATTACATACACATGTACACATTACATACACATGCACACATTACATACACATGCACACATTACACACACATGCACACATTACACACACATGTACACATTACACACATGCACACATTACACACACATGCACACATTACACACAGATGCACACATTACACACACATGCACACATTGCACACACATGTACACACACATGTACACATTACACACACATGTACACATTACACACACATGCACACATTACACACACATGCACACATTGCACACACATGTACACACACATGTACACATTACACACACATGTACACATTACACACAGATGCACACATTACACACACATGCACACATTGCACACACATGTACACACACATGTACACATTACACACACATGTACACATTACACACACATGCACACATTACACACACATGCACACATTACACACACATGCACACATTACACACACATTACACACACATTACACACAGATGCACACATTACACATACATGCACACAATACACACACATGCACACATTACACACACATTACACACACATTACACACAGATGCACACATTACACACACATGCACACATTACACACACATGCACACATTACACACACATACACAAATTACACACACATGCACACATTACACACACATTACACACACATTACACACACATGCACACATTACACACACATTACACACACATGCACACATTACACACACATGCACACACATTACACACACATTACACACACATGTACACATTACACACACATGCACACATTACATACACATGTACACATTACACACACATGCACACATTACATACACATGCACACATTACACACACATGTACACATTACACACATGCACAGATTACATACACATGCACACATTACACACACATGTACACATTACACACATGCACAGATTACATACACATGTACACATTACACACACATGCACACATTACACACACATTACACACACATGCACACATTACACACACATGCACACACATTACACACACATTACACACACATGTACACATTACACACACATGCACACATTACATACACATGTACACATTACACACACATGCACACATTACATACACATGCACACATTACACACACATGTACACATTACACACATGCACAGATTACATACACATGTACACATTACACACACATGCACACATTACACACACATGCACACATTACATACACATGCACACATTACACACACATGTACACATTACACACACATGTACACATTACACACACATGCACACATTACATACACATGTACACATTACACACACATGCACACATTACATACACATGCACACATTACACACACATGTACACATTACACACATGCACAGATTACATACACATGTACACATTACACACACATGCACACATTACATACACATGCACACATTACACACACATGCACACATTACATACACATGCACACATTACACACACATGCACACATTACATACACATGCACACATTACACACACATGTACACATTACACACACATGTACACATTACACACACATGCACACATTACATACACATGCACACATTACACACACATGCACACATTACATACACATGCACACATTACACACACATGCACACATTACATACACATGAACACATTACATACACATGCACACATTACACACACATGCACACATTACACACACATGCACACATTACATACACATGCACACATTACATACACATGAACACATTACATACACATGCACACATTACACACACATGCACACATTACATACACATGTACACATTACATACACATGCACACATTACATACACATGCGCACATTACACACACATGCACACATTACACACACATGCACACATTACACACACATGTACACATTACACACACATGCACACATTACATACACATGCACACATTACATACACATGAACACATTACATACACATGCACACATTACACACACATGCACACATTACATACACATGTACACATTACATACACATGCACACATTACATACACATGCACACATTACATACACATGCACACATTACATACACATGAACACATTACACACACATGTACACATTACACACACATGCACACATTACATACACATGCACACATTACACACACATGCACACATTACATACACATGTACACATTACACACACATGCACACATTACATACACATGCACACATTACACACACATGCACACATTACATACACATGTACACATTACACACACATGCACACATTACATACACATGCACACATTACACACACATGCACACATTACATACACATGCACACATTACACACACATGCACACATTACATACACATGAACACATTACATACACATGCACACATTACACACACATGCACACATTACACACACATGCACACATTACATACACATGCACACATTACATACACATGAACACATTACATACACATGCACACATTACACACACATGCACACATTACATACACATGCACACATTACATACACATGTACACATTACACACATGCACACATTACACACACATGCGCACATTACACACACATGCACACATTACACACACATGTACACATTACACACACATGCACACATTACATACACATGCACACATTACACACACATGCACACATTACACACACATGTACACATTACACACATGCACACATTACACACACATGCGCACATTACACACACATGCACACATTACATACACATGCACACATTACATACACATGCACACATTACACACACATGCACACATTACATACACATGTACACATTACATACACATGCACACATTACATACACATGCACACATTACATACACATGCACACATTACATACACATGTACACATTACATACACATGCACACATTACATACACATGCGCACATTACACACACATGCGCACATTACACACACATGCACACATTACACACACATTACATACACATGCACACACTACACACACATGCACACATTACACACACATGCACACATTACATACACATGCACACACTACACACACATGCACACATTACACACACATGCACACATTACATACACATGCACACATTACACACACATGCACACATTACACACACATTACACACACATTACAAACACATTACACACAGATGCACACATTACCCACACATGCACACATTACACACACATTACACACACATTACACACACATGCACACATTACACACACATGCACACATTACACACACATTACACACACATGCACACATTACACACACATTACACACACATTACACACAGATGCACACATTACACACACATGCACACATTACACACACATTACACACACATTACACACACATGCACACATTACACACACATGCACACATTACACACACATACACAAATTACACACACATTACACACACATTACACACACATGCACACATTACACACACATGCACACACATTACACACACATGCACACATTACACACACATTACACACACATGCACACATTACACACACATGTACACATTACACACACATACACACATTACACACACATGCACACATTACACACACATGCACACATTACACACACATTACACACACATGTACACATTACACACACATACACACATTACACACACATGCACACATTACACACACATGCACACATTACACACACATGCACACACATTACACACACATGCACACATTACACACACATTACACACACATTACACACACATGCACACATTACACACACATGTACACATTACACACACATGTACACATTACACACACATGCACACATTACACACACATTACACACACATGCACACATTACACACACATTACACACACATTACACACAGATGCACACATTACATACACATTACACACACATGCACACATTACACACACATGCACACATTACACACACATTACACACACATGCACACATTACACACACATGCACACATTACACACACATTACACACACATGCACACATTACACACACATTACACACACATTACACACACATGCACACATTACACACACATGTACACATTACACACACATGTACACATTACACACACATGCACACATTACACACACATTACACACACATGCACACATTACACACACATTACACACACATTACACACACATGCACACATTACACACACATGTACACATTACACACACATGCACACATTACACACACATGCACACATTACACACACATTACACACACATGCACACATTACACACACATTACACACACATGCACACATTACACACACATGTACACATTACACACACATGTACACATTACACACACATGCACACATTACACACACATGTACACATTACACACACATGTACACATTACACACACATGTACACATTACACACACATGCACACATTACACACACATGTACACATTACACACACATGCACACATTACACACACATTACACACACAGATGCACACATTACACACACATGTACACATTACACACAGATGCACACATTACACACACATGTACACACACATGTACACATTACACACACATGCACACATTACACACACATGCACACATTACACACACATTACACACAGATGCACACATTACACACACATGTACACATTACACACACATGTACACATTACACACACATGTACACATTACACACATGCACAGATTACATACACATGCACACATTACATACACATGTACACATTACACACACATGCACACATTACATACACATGTACACATTACACACACATGCACACATTACACACACATGTACACATTACACACATGCACAGATTACATACACATGTACACATTACACACACATGCACACATTACATACACATGCACACATTACACACACATGCACACATTACATACACATGCACACATTACACACACATGCACACATTACATACACATGCACACATTACACACACATGTACACATTACACACACATGTACACATTACACACACATGCACACATTACATACACATGCACACATTACACACACATGCACACATTACATACACATGCACACATTACATACACATGAACACATTACATACACATGCACACATTACACACACATGCACACATTACATACACATGAACACATTACATACACATGCACACATTACACACACATGCACACATTACATACACATGAACACATTACATACACATGCACACATTACACACACATGCACACATTACATACACATGCACACATTACATACACATGAACACATTACATACACATGCACACATTACACACACATGCACACATTACATACACATGAACACATTACATACACATGCACACATTACACACACATGCACACATTACATACACATGAACACATTACATACACATGCACACATTACACACACATGCACACATTACATACACATGCACACATTACATACACATGAACACATTACATACACATGCACACATTACACACACATGCACACATTACATACACATGAACACATTACATACACATGCACACATTACACACACATGCACACATTACATACACATGAACACATTACATACACATGCACACATTACACACACATGCACACATTACACACACATGCACACATTACATACACATGCACACATTACATACACATGAACACATTACATACACATGCACACATTACACACACATGCACACATTACATACACATGTACACATTACATACACATGCACACATTACATACACATGCGCACATTACACACACATGCACACATTACACACACATGCACACATTACACACACATGTACACATTACACACACATGTACACACTACACACACATGCACACATCACACACACATGTACACATTACACACACATGTACACATTACACACACATGCACACATTACATACACATGCACACATTACATACACATGAACACATTACATACACATGCACACATTACACACACATGCACACATTACATACACATGTACACATTACATACACATGCACACATTACATACACATGAACACATTACACACACATGTACACATTACACACACATGCACACATTACATACACATGCACACATTACACACACATGCACACATTACATACACATGTACACATTACACACACATGCACACATTACATACACATGCACACATTACACACACATGCACACATTACATACACATGTACACATTACACACACATGCACACATTACATACACATGCACACATTACACACACATGCACACATTACATACACATGCACACATTACACACACATGCACACATTACACACACATGCACACATTACATACACATGCACACATTACATACACATGAACACATTACATACACATGCACACATTACACACACATGCACACATTACATACACATGTACACATTACATACACATGCACACATTACATACACATGCGCACATTACACACACATGCACACATTACACACACATGCACACATTACACACACATGTACACATTACACACACATGCACACATTACATACACATGCACACATTACATACACATGAACACATTACATACACATGCACACATTACACACACATGCACACATTACACACACATGTACACATTACACACACATGCACACATTACATACACATGCACACATTACATACACATGTACACATTACATACACATGCACACATTACATACACATGCACACATTACATACACATGCACACATTACATACACATGAACACATTACACACACATGTACACATTACACACACATGCACACATTACATACACATGCACACATTACATACACATGTACACATTACATACACATGCACACATTACATACACATGCACACATTACATACACATGCACACATTACATACACATGAACACATTACACACACATGTACACATTACACACACATGCACACATTACATACACATGCACACATTACACACACATGCACACATTACACACACATGTACACATTACACACATGCACACATTACACACACATGCACACATTACACACACATGCACACATTACATACACATGCACACATTACATACACATGCACACATTACACACACATGCACACATTACATACACATGTACACATTACATACACATGCACACATTACATACACATGTACACATTACATACACATGCACACATTACATACACATGCGCACATTACACACACATGCGCACATTACACACACATGCACACATTACACACACATTACATACACATGCACACACTACACACACATGCACACATTACACACACATGCACACATTACATACACATGCACACACTACACACACATGCACACATTACACACACATTACAAACACATTACACACAGATGCACACATTACCCACACATGCACACATTACACACACATTACACACACATTACACACACATGCACACATTACACACACATGCACACATTACACACACATTACACACACATGCACACATTACACACACATTACACACACATTACACACAGATGCACACATTACACACACATGCACACATTACACACACATTACACACACATTACACACACATGCACACATTACACACACATGCACACATTACACACACATACACAAATTACACACACATTACACACACATTACACACACATGCACACACATTACACACACATGCACACATTACACACACATTACACACACATGCACACATTACACACACATGTACACATTACACACACATACACACATTACACACACATGCACACATTACACACACATGCACACATTACACACACATTACACACACATGTACACATTACACACACATACACACATTACACACACATGCACACATTACACACACATGCACACATTACACACACATGCACACACATTACACACACATGCACACATTACACACACATTACACACACATTACACACACATGCACACATTACACACACATGTACACATTACACACACATGTACACATTACACACACATGCACACATTACACACACATTACACACACATGCACACATTACACACACATTACACACACATTACACACAGATGCACACATTACATACACATTACACACACATGCACACATTACACACACATGTACACATTACACACACATGTACACATTACACACACATGCACACATTACACACACATTACACACACATGCACACATTACACACACATTACACACACATTACACACACATGCACACATTACACACACATGTACACATTACACACACATGTACACATTACACACACATGCACACATTACACACACATTACACACACATGCACACATTACACACACATTACACACACATTACACACACATGCACACATTACACACACATGTACACATTACACACACATGTACACATTACACACACATGCACACATTACACACACATGCACACATTACACACACATTACACACACATTACACACACATTACACACACATTACACACAGATGCACACATTACACATACATGCACACAATACACACACATGCACACATTACACACACATTACACACACATTACACACAGATGCACACATTACACACACATGCACACATTACACACACATGCACACATTACACACACATACACAAATTACACACACATGCACACATTACACACACATTACACACACATTACACACACATGCACACATTACACACACATTACACACACATGCACACATTACACACACATGCACACATTACACACACATTACACACACATTACACACACATGTACACATTACACACACATGCACACATTACATACACATGTACACATTACACACACATGCACACATTACATACACATGCACACATTACACACACATGTACACATTACACACATGCACAGATTACATACACATGTACACATTACACACACATTACACACACATTACATACACATGCACACATTACATACACATGCACACATTACACACACATGCACACATTACATACACATGTACACATTACACACACATGTACACATTATATACACATGCACACATTACATACACATGCACACATTACATACACATGCACACATTACACACACATGCACACATTACACACACATGCACACATTACATACACATGTACACATTACACACATGCACACATTACATACACATGAACACATTACATACACATGCACACATTACACACACATGCACACATTACATACACATGCACACATTACACACACATGTACACATTACACACATGCACACATTACACACACATGTACACATTACACACATGCACAGATTACATACACATGTACACATTACATACACATGCACACATTACATACACATGCACACATTACATACACATGCACACATTACATACACATGCACACATTACACACACATGCGCACATTACACACACATGCACACATTACACACACATGCACACATTACACACACATGCACACATTACACACACATGCACACATTACATACACATGCACACATTACATACACATGCACACATTACACACACATGCGCACATTACACACACATGCACACATTACACACACATGCACACATTACATACACATGCACACATTACATACACATGCACACATTACATACACATGTACACATTACATACACATGCACACATTACACACACATGCACACATTACATACACATGTACACATTACATACACATGCACACATTACATACACATGCACACATTACATACACATGCACACATTACACACACATGTACACATTACACACATGCACACATTACACACACATGCGCACATTACACACACATGCACACATTACATACACATGCACACATTACATACACATGCACACATTACATACACATGCACACATTACACACACATGCACACATTACATACACATGCACACATTACACACACATGTACACATTACACACATGCACACATTACACACACATGCGCACATTACACACACATGCACACATTACATACACATGCACACATTACATACACATGCACACATTACATACACATGCACACATTACACACACATGCACACACATTACACACACATGCACACATTACATACACATGCACACATTACATACACATGCACACATTACACACAGATGCACACATTACATACACATGCACACATTACATACACATGCACACATTACACACACATGTACACATTACATACACATTACATACACATGCACACACTACACACACATGCACACATTACATACACATTACACACACATGTACACATTACATACACATTACATACACATGCACACACTACACACACATGCACACATTACATACACATTACATACACATGCACACATTACATACACATGCACACATTACATACACATGTACACATTACATACACATGCACACATTACACACACATGCACACATTACACACACATGTACACATTACATACACATTACATACACATGCACACACTACACACACATGCACACATTACATACACATTACATACACATGCACACATTACATACACATGCACACATTACATACACATGCACACATTACATACACATGCACACATTACATACACATGTACACATTACATACACATGCACACATTACATACACATGCACACATTACATACACATGCACACATTACATACACATGCACACATTACATACACATGCACACATTACACACACATGTACACATTACACACATGCACACATTACACACACATGCACACATTACATACACATGCACACATTACATACACATGCACACATTACACACACATGTACACATTACATACACATGCACACATTACATACACATGCACACATTACATACACATGCACACATTACATACACATGCGCACATTACACACACATGCGCACATTACACACACATGCACACATTACACACACATTACATACACATGCACACACTACACACACATTACACACACATGCACACATTACATACACATGCACACACTACACACACATGCACACATTACACACACATGCACACATTACATACACATGCACACACTACACACACATGCACACATTACACACACATGCACACATTACATACACATGCACACATTACATACACATGCACACATTACACACACATGCACACATTACATACACATGCACACATTACACACACATGCACACATTACACACACATGCACACATTACATACACATGCACACATTACACACACA
The DNA here is from genome assembly GCF_030014385.1 of Trichomycterus rosablanca. Lineage (NCBI taxonomy): Eukaryota > Metazoa > Chordata > Actinopteri > Siluriformes > Trichomycteridae > Trichomycterus > Trichomycterus rosablanca. The sequence goes on from NC_086002.1 coordinate 22,108,539, forward strand.
TGCACACATTACACACACATGCACACATTACATACACATGCACACATTACACACACATGCACACATTACACACACATGTACACATTACACACACATGCACACACACATGCACACATTACATACACATGCACACATTACACACACATGCACACATTACACACACATGCACACATTACATACACATGCACACATTACACACACATGCACACATTACACACACATGCACACATTACACACACATGCACACATTACATACACATGCACACATTACACACACATGCACACATTACACACACATGTACACATTACATACACATGCACACATTACATACACATGCACACATTACACACACATGCACACATTACATACACATGCACACATTACATACACATGCACACATTACATACACATGTACACATTACACACACATGCACACATTACATACACATGTACACATTACATACACATGTACACATTACATACACATGCACACATTACACACACATGCACACATTACACACACATGTACACATTACATACACATGCACACATTACATACACATGTACACATTACACACACATGCACACATTACATACACATGTACACATTACACACACATGCACACATTACATACACATGTACACATTACATACACATGTACACATTACATACACATGTACACATTACACACACATGCACACATTACATACACATGTACACATTACATACACATGCACACATTACATACACATGCACACATTACATACACATGTACACATTACATACACATGTACACATTACATACACATGCACACATTACACACACATGTACACATTACACACACATGCACACATTACATACACATGCACACATTACATACACATGCGCACATTACACACACATGCGCACATTACACACACATGCACACATTACACACACATTACATACACATGCACACACTACACACACATGCACACATTACACACACATGCACACATTACATACACATGCACACACTACACACACATGCACACATTACACACACATGCACACATTACATACACATGCACACACTACACAACCTCCAAGATGACAACTGCCTTGCTGAGGAAGCTGAAGGTAAAGGTGATGGACTAAACCCAATTGAGCACCTGTGGCGCATCCTCAAGTGGAAGGTGGAGGAGTTCAAGGTGTCTAACATCCACCAGCTCCGTGATGTCATCATGGAGGAGTGGAAGAGGATTCCAGTAGCAACCTGTGCAGCTCTGGTGAATTCCATGCCCAGGAGGGTTAAGGCAGTGCTGGATAATAATGGTGGTCACACAAAATATTGACACTTTGGGCACAATTTGGACATGTTCACTGTGGGGTGTACTCACTTATGTTGCCAGCCATTTAGACATTAATGGCTGTGTGTTGAGTTATTTTCAGAAGACAGTAAATCTACACTGCTATACAAGTTGTACACTGACTACTCGAAGTTATATCCAAGTTTCATGTTTATAGTGTTGTCCCATGAAAATATATAATGAAATATTTGCAGAAATGTGAGGGGTGTACTCACTTTTGTGATACACTGTATATTAGGAGTTTAACACCACTAGATCTACTGAAGATCCCACATTTGAACTGTGAAAGTGCATTTAAAATGTGGAATCCATTTTAAGTCTGAAATCACATTTTACACTCACTTTGGAACAATTACAGATTCAGCATCATCAGTTGAACTGCTTTCACTTTCATTTGCAATGCATTCTGGGTAATATTATCAGATCTGCTACTTTCTCTGATTGATCTGATTATTTCTCTCCAGGTTGTGGGGTTGTGATCTAACAGAGAAAAGTTGTGAAGTTCTGTCCTCAGTTCTCAGTTTAAACTCCTCCAGTCTGAAACATCTGAACCTGAGTTACAATAAACTGAAGGATTCAGGAGTGAAGCTGCTCTCTGCTGGACTGGAGAATCCACACTGTAAACTGGAGATACTGGAGTAAGATCTTCACTTTTACACTGTAGATACAGAAGATCATTCATACAGAAACTGATATTGATGTGTGTAGGAGTTTGATATTTTACTCATCTTTCTCATACAAGATAAAACACTTTATCATTAATATAATAGAATAGTTTTACATGTTGAAGATTTCTCAGTGATGTTGTCTGGTTGTGGATCTGAATGGAGATGGAGGAGGAGGTGGGAGAAGATGATGTATGATTTTTATTAAATGATTTTATTCTGCAGGTTGAGGAGCTGCAGTATTACAGATGAAGGTTTTACTGCTCTGGCTTCAGCTCTGAAATCAAATCCATCATCACATCTGAGAGAACTGCATCTGAACCTCAATCATCCAGGAGAATCAGGAGTAAAACTGCTCAAAGATCTACAGGAGGATCCACAATGTAACCTAAAGGAACTATAGTGAGTTACTGTTGCTTAAAACACGCACACACACGCACCCATTACACACATGCACAGATTACATACACACATTACACACACATGTACACATGTACACACACATGTACACATTACACACACATGTACACATTACACACATGCACAGATTACATACACATGCACACATTACACACACATGCACACATTACACACACATGCACACATTACATACACATGTACACATTACATACACATGTACACATTACATACACATGCACACATTACACACACATGCACACATTACACACACATGCACACATTACACACACATGCACACATTACATACACATGCACACATTACACACACATGTACACATTACATACACATGCACACATTACACACACATGCACACATTACATACACATGTACACATTACATGTACACATTACACACACATGTACACATTACACACACATGCACACATTACACACACATGCACACATTGCACACACATGTACACACACATGTACACATTACACACACATGTACACATTACACACAGATGCACACATTACACACACATGCACACATTGCACACACATGTACACACACATGTACACATTACACACACATGTACACATTACACACACATGCACACATTACACACACATGCACACATTACACACACATGCACACATTACACACACATTACACACACATTACACACAGATGCACACATTACACATACATGCACACAATACACACACATGCACACATTACACACACATTACACACACATTACACACAGATGCACACATTACACACACATGCACACATTACACACACATGCACACATTACACACACATACACAAATTACACACACATGCACACATTACACACACATTACACACACATTACACACACATGCACACATTACACACACATTACACACACATGCACACATTACACACACATGCACACACATTACACACACATTACACACACATGTACACATTACACACACATGCACACATTACATACACATGTACACATTACACACACATGCACACATTACATACACATGCACACATTACACACACATGTACACATTACACACATGCACAGATTACATACACATGCACACATTACACACACATGTACACATTACACACATGCACAGATTACATACACATGTACACATTACACACACATGCACACATTACACACACATTACACACACATGCACACATTACACACACATGCACACACATTACACACACATTACACACACATGTACACATTACACACACATGCACACATTACATACACATGTACACATTACACACACATGCACACATTACATACACATGCACACATTACACACACATGTACACATTACACACATGCACAGATTACATACACATGTACACATTACACACACATGCACACATTACACACACATGCACACATTACATACACATGCACACATTACACACACATGTACACATTACACACACATGTACACATTACACACACATGCACACATTACATACACATGTACACATTACACACACATGCACACATTACATACACATGCACACATTACACACACATGTACACATTACACACATGCACAGATTACATACACATGTACACATTACACACACATGCACACATTACATACACATGCACACATTACACACACATGCACACATTACATACACATGCACACATTACACACACATGCACACATTACATACACATGCACACATTACACACACATGTACACATTACACACACATGTACACATTACACACACATGCACACATTACATACACATGCACACATTACACACACATGCACACATTACATACACATGCACACATTACACACACATGCACACATTACATACACATGAACACATTACATACACATGCACACATTACACACACATGCACACATTACACACACATGCACACATTACATACACATGCACACATTACATACACATGAACACATTACATACACATGCACACATTACACACACATGCACACATTACATACACATGTACACATTACATACACATGCACACATTACATACACATGCGCACATTACACACACATGCACACATTACACACACATGCACACATTACACACACATGTACACATTACACACACATGCACACATTACACACACATGCACACATTACATACACATGCACACATTACATACACATGCACACATTACATACACATGCACACATTACACACACATGCACACATTACATACACATGTACACATTACATACACATGCACACATTACATACACATGCACACATTACATACACATGCACACATTACATACACATGAACACATTACACACACATGTACACATTACACACACATGCACACATTACATACACATGCACACATTACACACACATGCACACATTACATACACATGTACACATTACACACACATGCACACATTACATACACATGCACACATTACACACACATGCACACATTACATACACATGTACACATTACACACACATGCACACATTACATACACATGCACACATTACACACACATGCACACATTACATACACATGCACACATTACACACACATGCACACATTACATACACATGAACACATTACATACACATGCACACATTACACACACATGCACACATTACACACACATGCACACATTACATACACATGCACACATTACATACACATGAACACATTACATACACATGCACACATTACACACACATGCACACATTACATACACATGCACACATTACATACACATGTACACATTACACACATGCACACATTACACACACATGCGCACATTACACACACATGCACACATTACACACACATGTACACATTACACACACATGCACACATTACATCACACAAGCACACATACACACATGCACATTACACACACAGTACACATTACACACATGCACACACACAACGCACGCACATGTACACACACACATATGCACACAACACACGCACACACACACGCACATGCACACACACATGCACACACACACGCACATGCACACACACACACACACACATGTACACAATCTGTCTCGCGTGTGTTACATACACATGCACACATTACATACACATGCACACATTACATACACATGTACACATTACATACACATGCACACATTACATACACATGCGCACATTACACACACATGCGCACATTACACACACATGCACACATTACACACACATTACATACACATGCACACACTACACACACATGCACACATTACACACACATGCACACATTACATACACATGCACACACTACACACACATGCACACATTACACACACATGCACACATTACATACACATGCACACATTACACACACATGCACACATTACACACACATTACACACACATTACAAACACATTACACACAGATGCACACATTACCCACACATGCACACATTACACACACATTACACACACATTACACACACATGCACACATTACACACACATGCACACATTACACACACATTACACACACATGCACACATTACACACACATTACACACACATTACACACAGATGCACACATTACACACACATGCACACATTACACACACATTACACACACATTACACACACATGCACACATTACACACACATGCACACATTACACACACATACACAAATTACACACACATTACACACACATTACACACACATGCACACATTACACACACATGCACACACATTACACACACATGCACACATTACACACACATTACACACACATGCACACATTACACACACATGTACACATTACACACACATACACACATTACACACACATGCACACATTACACACACATGCACACATTACACACACATTACACACACATGTACACATTACACACACATACACACATTACACACACATGCACACATTACACACACATGCACACATTACACACACATGCACACACATTACACACACATGCACACATTACACACACATTACACACACATTACACACACATGCACACATTACACACACATGTACACATTACACACACATGTACACATTACACACACATGCACACATTACACACACATTACACACACATGCACACATTACACACACATTACACACACATTACACACAGATGCACACATTACATACACATTACACACACATGCACACATTACACACACATGCACACATTACACACACATTACACACACATGCACACATTACACACACATGCACACATTACACACACATTACACACACATGCACACATTACACACACATTACACACACATTACACACACATGCACACATTACACACACATGTACACATTACACACACATGTACACATTACACACACATGCACACATTACACACACATTACACACACATGCACACATTACACACACATTACACACACATTACACACACATGCACACATTACACACACATGTACACATTACACACACATGCACACATTACACACACATGCACACATTACACACACATTACACACACATGCACACATTACACACACATTACACACACATGCACACATTACACACACATGTACACATTACACACACATGTACACATTACACACACATGCACACATTACACACACATGTACACATTACACACACATGTACACATTACACACACATGTACACATTACACACACATGCACACATTACACACACATGTACACATTACACACACATGCACACATTACACACACATTACACACACAGATGCACACATTACACACACATGTACACATTACACACAGATGCACACATTACACACACATGTACACACACATGTACACATTACACACACATGCACACATTACACACACATGCACACATTACACACACATTACACACAGATGCACACATTACACACACATGTACACATTACACACACATGTACACATTACACACACATGTACACATTACACACATGCACAGATTACATACACATGCACACATTACATACACATGTACACATTACACACACATGCACACATTACATACACATGTACACATTACACACACATGCACACATTACACACACATGTACACATTACACACATGCACAGATTACATACACATGTACACATTACACACACATGCACACATTACATACACATGCACACATTACACACACATGCACACATTACATACACATGCACACATTACACACACATGCACACATTACATACACATGCACACATTACACACACATGTACACATTACACACACATGTACACATTACACACACATGCACACATTACATACACATGCACACATTACACACACATGCACACATTACATACACATGCACACATTACATACACATGAACACATTACATACACATGCACACATTACACACACATGCACACATTACATACACATGAACACATTACATACACATGCACACATTACACACACATGCACACATTACATACACATGAACACATTACATACACATGCACACATTACACACACATGCACACATTACATACACATGCACACATTACATACACATGAACACATTACATACACATGCACACATTACACACACATGCACACATTACATACACATGAACACATTACATACACATGCACACATTACACACACATGCACACATTACATACACATGAACACATTACATACACATGCACACATTACACACACATGCACACATTACATACACATGCACACATTACATACACATGAACACATTACATACACATGCACACATTACACACACATGCACACATTACATACACATGAACACATTACATACACATGCACACATTACACACACATGCACACATTACATACACATGAACACATTACATACACATGCACACATTACACACACATGCACACATTACACACACATGCACACATTACATACACATGCACACATTACATACACATGAACACATTACATACACATGCACACATTACACACACATGCACACATTACATACACATGTACACATTACATACACATGCACACATTACATACACATGCGCACATTACACACACATGCACACATTACACACACATGCACACATTACACACACATGTACACATTACACACACATGTACACACTACACACACATGCACACATCACACACACATGTACACATTACACACACATGTACACATTACACACACATGCACACATTACATACACATGCACACATTACATACACATGAACACATTACATACACATGCACACATTACACACACATGCACACATTACATACACATGTACACATTACATACACATGCACACATTACATACACATGAACACATTACACACACATGTACACATTACACACACATGCACACATTACATACACATGCACACATTACACACACATGCACACATTACATACACATGTACACATTACACACACATGCACACATTACATACACATGCACACATTACACACACATGCACACATTACATACACATGTACACATTACACACACATGCACACATTACATACACATGCACACATTACACACACATGCACACATTACATACACATGCACACATTACACACACATGCACACATTACACACACATGCACACATTACATACACATGCACACATTACATACACATGAACACATTACATACACATGCACACATTACACACACATGCACACATTACATACACATGTACACATTACATACACATGCACACATTACATACACATGCGCACATTACACACACATGCACACATTACACACACATGCACACATTACACACACATGTACACATTACACACACATGCACACATTACATACACATGCACACATTACATACACATGAACACATTACATACACATGCACACATTACACACACATGCACACATTACACACACATGTACACATTACACACACATGCACACATTACATACACATGCACACATTACATACACATGTACACATTACATACACATGCACACATTACATACACATGCACACATTACATACACATGCACACATTACATACACATGAACACATTACACACACATGTACACATTACACACACATGTACACATTACACACACATGCACACATTACATACACATGCACACATTACATACACATGTACACATTACATACACATGCACACATTACATACACATGCACACATTACATACACATGCACACATTACATACACATGAACACATTACACACACATGTACACATTACACACACATGCACACATTACATACACATGCACACATTACACACACATGCACACATTACACACACATGTACACATTACACACATGCACACATTACACACACATGCGCACATTACACACACATGCACACATTACATACACATGCACACATTACATACACATGCACACATTACACACACATGCACACATTACATACACATGTACACATTACATACACATGCACACATTACATACACATGTACACATTACATACACATGCACACATTACATACACATGCGCACATTACACACACATGCGCACATTACACACACATGCACACATTACACACACATT